>NC_077229.1:327835249-328007749 GCF_027887165.1 Monodelphis domestica | reverse complement strand
ATATTATACAGTTTGTATTTGTTAATGAGGTTCATCAGCAATACACTTAGAAACCATAAAAGTGAAATCAATTACTTGATAATTATAATAACTGACATTTTCATGATTATTCTTTGTTAATTGCTACTACAATATGTTTATATTCTATTATTAAAAGTTCTAATATATTGTATATTTTCAACATACTTTCACATATGTACTTTCACAGATAAATTTCATGTTTTTGAATTGACAATGCAAATATAAATTTAACAAAATGAGGTAAAAATTGCAAGTGTATATTTTTATCTTTTGAACAATACTCCCTGGTGACTCTCCTCCCTCCCTTCTATGTTCAGTAAGTAAAGCTAGGCTGGAAGTATAAAGCTTAGATGACTTTGCAATGGTCACCTCCATTTAAGAAATCATAATACTATCTTACAACATGCTAGCTAGAAAATAAACATTAAATCTGTAATACAATAAAAGTATTAAAACATAGCTCAAGCTAACCCCCCTGTTTCAAATAGATTTATTCTAATGGTAAACAAATACTATTTATATGCCAAAATTTTGCTTTGTAACTCGCATGCCACATATTGTAATAAGATTAAAAAATTTACTCTACATGCTCACCTGGGACCTACTTAACAATTCTATATAAAACTTATTCTTATTTTTTTTGTCCTTTCTTTAACATATAAAAGTCATTTTGAAATTATTTGTATTTTTAAGAACTAAATCTTCAAAGAAACAAAATCACATAAAGAGATTTTATTTAAAATGATTTATTACAGTATTAAAATAATTTTATAACAAACACCTAAAGCTAATATTTTAACTATCACCTTTTTTATAGATGTGTACCTTTTGGGGAAAAAAAAAGCTCATACTTTATATCCATATATTTAAAATAGCTTTTTTTTTCTATACAATTTAAAATAGCAAAGTCGTTTTCTTAATTTAAACATTTAAAGTCACAGGATTTTGAATGTATGAACAGATCAGTTAATGAAAGATTTTTCATTTTTTAACATAATAGTCATCCTCACAAGTAATATGCTTTTAGTAGGACCTTGTAAAGTTCTTTTTCTGCCCTGATGTACTGTATAAAATATTTCTTAACTCATTAATGTCAAATATAAATTAGTTTTATATTGGAATTTTAACAGTCCAGCCTCTGTAGGCAACATAAAAATCTAGACATTGTCAGAAATGGTGTAAGACTGAATGCAAATTTAAACAAGGCATCATTTATCATCAAAGAAAAACAAAATATATTAAACTTCCTTTGTTCTTAACATAATCCAAATACTGCATATTATTGTTGTTTATTTGTACTTCTAGAAAATCAACATTTTGAGGTAAACCCATGCAGAGCAATTTCAAACACATTTAAATGTGCTTTTTGAATTTAGCAAGTCACAAGTATGACTAATATGCAATGCTCCAATATCTAGAATATAATTTTTTCATACATATACCCTGACTATCTGAACAAGCATGTTGTATTGTATTAATATCATAATTCAAAGGGAAATTTATTAACCCTCCAGTATTCCCATCATTGCTAAAAGTTGCAAATTCTAGATGGCAGAGCCTAGACAGTAATATCAAATTTTAATAACAATTTCTCTTCTTCAGTCAGTGCTATACTGACGAAAAGCATAAATTTCTGTGACTGACCGTTAGTTGTTAGAGAAGCAATCTGACTTCTCCACACCCTTATTTCAGTGTATCTCTTCTGTCCCTCAGCTGTATTAATGATAGCATGAAAGGTCACATGATAAACGAGTGACAAAAATATCAAAACATATTAGCCTGTAGCTTTGTTATCAGTGTATGACAGAGATGACAGAAAATTGTATTTTTCCCCTGAATAATTTTGTGTTACATTTTGCTGGCTAGGCAGAGTGAATTAGGGAGAAATTTCTGCCTCTGACTGTTTGTCTCTTTTTCTGACATACTTGAAGTAATAATATACATTAATAATAGGGAATATGCACAGGGAAGAAGTAAGGATTCAAGAGCAAACTGTCGGCTTCAATTCTGTAAGGTGCTACCCTTGTTTTCTCTAGCAACAACAAATTTTCTTGAAAAATATGCAGAGCTCTGAACATTATTAATGCTGGTAATAATGAGCTGCCATGCATTATCTATACAGTAAGTGAATGAGACCTTTTCCTTCGCTCCCCTCTAAAATGAACTAATTTTTTAGAGCAACTTTAAAGCATTGTGAGAGAATTTTTCTTAGCTGCAGTACTTTTAGTTCTAGAGATGCATGTGTTCTCTAATTAAATAAAGGTAGACCTAATAATGCTCGATCTGTCTTGTTATGATGTAGTCCTAGTAATTACAAATTAGAAGCTGAATTTATACCCGCTGGTTTACAGTCTGGTAGGGATCAAAAACCCTGGGGAGATGAGGTTTGCAATCTTTGAGAAGAGAAAATAGAAATTGGCGGGAGCTTAATGTCTTGTGGAGGTAAGGTGTACGGTCTCCAGGGGTAGGGTTAAGTCATGTCTTGTCTAAGCTACCCTTTCCTGCTGCTGAGGAGCAACATTGCCAGCTCAGTCAAATGTTCCTTGTAACCATCTTGAAAGATAGTGATACTGAACACAGTTATTAAAATGTAAAATATTAATATAATTAATTCCTTCAAAAAGTATTATATATACACATATGTAACCTGATAAATCATGGGGAAGTTTTACTTGCAAACAAACAAACAAACAAACAAAAACCCACTGCCTTTTGTTTTCCAAATGAATTACTCCTTTGATATTGAAAAAAAAAAACTAGCAGATACAATTGTTGAATCACAATTAGTGATGTTTGAAAAATCGCAGAGAATAAGGGAGATACCACAGGCCTGGAAAAAAGGAGACATGTTCTAATACATAAAAGAAAAAAAAGGGTGGTAGAGAGAGAGGAGAGAAAGACTAGGTTGTATTTTACAGACTATAGGTCAGTCAGCTGAATTTAAGATTCCTAGGAAAAAGTCTAGAATGCATAGCTATTGGTCATGCCATTCTAACCATATTCTTTTTTTTTTTTTGCCAGGTAACTACCTACATTGATCATTAAGTCAACAATCTCTAAGTACAATCTTTAATTTCCAGTGTCGAAAACCTAATATTGAAGATGTGTCCTAAATAACTGTGTGGTGTTTACATGACTAACTAGCACATAAGCCAATTTATTTACGTCTGTAGAATATAAGAATAAAAATTATATTTCACAAAGTAAATCTTCTCAGATGTATTCCGTACCATGATCAATCCAAAGCATACCTTTAAGGAAATTTGAGAGTACCTTAGGCATGATTTGTTGGTTTATTATCATATACCAAAAAACTTATGTTCTAGAGAACTATTTTTTTTTCTAATTAGTATTTTGTAATATATAACTAGACAGGATCTTGGAAACAATTTAATGCAAATAGTTTATTTTACAGAGAAGACAGAGGGCTCAGAAATATTAAGTGACTTTCCCATAGAAATAGAAAGGCAAGGGTTCCAGCCCAAGTACTCTGACTATAAATCCCATGTTTCCCAGGACACAAAATGCTTGGCTCTTTATACTTATTATTTTATAATTTTTAGCTACATAATATTCATATTTTATAGTGTATGTAGCAAATGATCTGAAACAAAGATTTTGTTGTTTTTGTTGTTGTTATAAAACATGACTAGACTTTGACCAATCTTTTTTGAAATCGGTTTTATTGACATTTTGAAGTGAAGAAGAATCTCCAAATTAATGCACTTTGTTATGAATATTTCCTAAAATACTCTCCAAAGATGATGATGATGATGATAATGACTACCTTATATTGCTGACACACAGTACTTAGCACTCTAAAGCAGTTAAATATTGAACTCCATATTCCCCTCCCCCTAAAAAAAGATTGATGGACATTTTAAAGCATATCACAATCTTTCAAAACTTATAAAAATTCTTTTGGAACAAGCCAAAATCTCTTGAACCAATAGTAAAATCAGATAACAGTTTCATGATATTTGATTGTAAACAAGTGACCTACTTTGGGATGAAACAGAGAAAGTCTCTAATATCTAGAATTATACATCAAAGTATCATCCATGGATATCATCTACATGAATATGATCAATGTTGACAAAAAGTGTATAGGAATAGGTATATATGATTGTAATTCAGTTCCAGGTCTTTGCCATCAGAATGGAAGAAGAGTAATCTTAAAGATTCTGGACTTAATGATCAGTGCA
Organism: Monodelphis domestica; assembly: GCF_027887165.1. Lineage (NCBI taxonomy): Eukaryota > Metazoa > Chordata > Mammalia > Didelphimorphia > Didelphidae > Monodelphis > Monodelphis domestica. The sequence continues at coordinate 328,003,523 of NC_077229.1, read as the reverse complement.
GATTATGCAAGTAAAAAGCAGAAATTATAACTATATTTGAAGTCAAAAACTTAGTACCTTCTGAATCCATGGCAAAACAAGAACTGGAGACTAGAATTACATGTAAGAAAATTTCATCAGTTCAAAAATGACATATTCCTTTTTGAAAAATATATACCTTAAATTATCCTGCAGAACTTAAGTAATAAATTATTGCACTATTGTAATTGGACCATTATCAAATACTGAACTGTTTCTCATGGTCACCAAGACATAATATCTGTCCATTAAGAAACAAAAGAACAATTTTTAAAACAGAGGTCAATATCCTAAAGAATTATAAACTCCGAGCCACAAAGAACAAAAAGCTTTCAAAATATGTAGACATATCAGAGGCGATCAAAATCACGAAGGAAGAAAATGAGGTATGTATTATTCCTGTTGTCTTATCTGATCTTGGAGTTATATTGATGATACTTTCAATAGGCTTACAAAAGCTGTGTTTACTTCCCAACATGTTTATTTAACTCCAAAAAGCAGTAATTTTATTCTTCTACATGAGTCTGCAAAACATTAAATATTAAAAATAATAACAAGATAGTGACTTGTGTTGAAGTGGTTGTATGTATTAGAATTCACACTATCCAAAGTTATAATTATGTAAGACATGGTAATTGGTTCTAGCCCAATGGAAATATGCAGTGCAAATTCAAACAATGAGATGACTTCAAGTCATTCATTATTCATATTAATCAGGGTCTAGCTGTATCATCATCCTAAAGCTGTCTACCATTCTAGATACCACTGTCTCAAACTTATTAACATCTTTCCTAAAATGTGGCAAGCCAAAATGGACACAGTAGTCTAGACAGAGTATAATCTCAGGATAGAGCATAACAAAATCACTTACCTATAGATACTGTCTTTCAATGTATCTTGTTTAGCTGCCATTATTGGATTGTGAAATTATTCAGTTTGTAGTCTGCCAAATTCCCCAAGTCTTTGTTAAATAAACTCTCTTGCCTTTCTTCCCATATCTTGTATTTATGAAGTTCACTTACATTTAAGTGGAATACTCTATATTCATTCCTGTTTAATTTCACTATATTTTATTTTGTCTGATAATATAGTCTACTAAGAGTTTGATGAATTCTGACTCAGTGCATGAGCGAATTGTGTCACATGAATGTATAAAGAGCATGTTATGTATGTATTTAAGTTATTGTCAAATAACATGGATCTAATCATAGATCCTGAGAGCACTCCACTGCTTCTGAACTGACATTCAAGCTTTTTAGGACTATACCTTAAGTCTGATCATTCAAAAAAGCTCTTAAACCACTAGACTACTATTATCATCTGGGCCAAGACTCTCCATCTTTTCTATTAAAAATAATATTAGTCCAATGCTCCGCTATAATCAAAAAGGAAAAAAAATCAATATCATGATCTTTTTAGGAACCTTATCAAAAAAGGGAAAGGATTCATCTGGCATGGCTTATTTTTGATGATGAGATGCTGTCTTTGTAATTAGTATTTCTATTTTTAAATATTCACCAACCTTCCTTTTTAATATTAAACTTTGGATTTTTCCAGGTGATCTACTTCAGTCTACTACTATTAAGAAGAGGATGTTTTTAGCCTGGTGGTGATGGTGGTGGTGGTGGTAGTAGTAGTGGTAGCAGTAGTAGTTGTTGTTAATAATAGTAGTGATAATAATCAGCATTATTATAGAATATTATAATTATTAATGATTTTCAAGACTTTTATAATATTATCTCATTTGATCTTCATTCAGTCTTTAGGTTTTCCTGACTGCAACTCCAACACTTGAATTTACCATGTTTTTTTGTGTCTTAAAAATCAATCTAAGATTGTTCTTATTTCAGCCCTATAGTGCTTCTCTCGTTCTTTCAGTTCATTCAAAAACTATTGCCAGTGGCTCAGCAATATCACACATTTCTTCATTACCATACGGTGTAGTTTTATTGGACCTGGTATCTGAACTCATTAATGGCAGCTCAGTGCTCTCTTAATATCAATTTCCTATTAGCTGTTTTGTCTTATAGTTTCTAATTTAAAAATATGCATCTTGCCTGAGAAAAGAGAAAAAAAACTAAAAGTTTAACAGTCCTATGATCTCTCTATCATCTATTTTTACAACCTGTTCCACTATTCTAATTCTTCTTTGATCCTATAATTCTTTCTGACTATCCAATCAGACATCCTCCTCAATATCTCAAATCTATCCCTGTCTTTCCATCACACCAGCAACACCCTAATGTAGGCCCTCAACTCTACTTCAATAACCTACTACTTTCTTTCTCTGTATCAATCCTCTCTACTACTCCAGTCCATGCTTAATATAGCTCCTAAATTAGTATTCCAGAAACACAGATCTGACTGTGTTACACTTTGCCCTGTAAAGCTCTGGTGGCTTTCTGTTTCCTCCATCATAAAATATTATTTCTTAATTAATGTGCATTACTATTTTGCACAGCTTTCTGTTCCAGCAAAGCTGGCCTAATTACTATTTCCCCCAAATACAGCATTACATTCCTATGCCTTTATGCAGTTTTTGCCCCTTATCTGGAATATATTCTCTCTTACCTCTATCTGTTAGTAACTCTAGCTTCCTTTAAGACTCAGCTCAAATATTAGCTAGTAAGTAAATATTAAGTGCCTCCTATATGCAGGGAGCTCTGTTAAGAGTTGAAAATACAAATAAATGCAAAAGACAATCTGTGCCCTCAAGGAACTCAGTCTAATGGAGCAGGTAACAGTCAAGCAATCTTGATATATAGAAGATAAATTTGAAATAATCAAAAGAGAGGTGATATTAGAATTAAGGGGGACTGGGAAAGGCTTCTTATAGTACCATCTGGACCTGCATCACTTCACCTCTTATGGAAGGTAAGATTTTAGTCAGGCCAGGAAGCAGACATGAGGAGAAGAAACATTTGAATCTTGAAGGACCATCAAAAAGCTAAGATATGACAGATTGGCCAAGAGGCCATATCATGGGATTGCAGAATACATGGGGATTGGGGATGTAACATATAAGGAGAAAGGAGATTTTCAGGGGAAGACAGAACACAAAAGGTCTTTGAATGCTAAATAGATGATTGATTTTATATATATATATATATATATATATATATATATATATATATATATATATATATCCCCCCCCTCAAGGTAATAGTCACTGGAGTTCATCAAATAGGGAGAGATCGGTAAAATGATTAGATTTGATCTTTAGGAAGGTTATTTTGATAGATTAATAGAGAATAAACTGGAGAGACATATTTTAATAGTCTAGGAATGACATGATGAAGGCCTCCATTAGACTGGGGATAATATTATAAGAGAGAAAGGGATGTCTGTAAGAGATGCTATAAAAGTTATCTTGATAGGCCTTGGCAATAGATTGTCTATAGGGGAGTCAGAAAGAGTGGGGAGTTGTAGATAATGCCTATGCTCTCATCTTAGGTATCTGTGGGGATAGAGATACCCATAATGGTAATAGGAGAATTGGTAAGACAAATGGGTTGGAAGGGAAGATAATGAGTTTACTTTGAGATAGGCAAAGTTTAAGATATCAAAATTCCTTTTAGAAAGGCAGTTGGAGATATAAGAATGGAGGCCAGCAAAGAAATTAGAGCTGGATAAAGAGACTGAGAATAATTAGCTGATGAGAATCATTAGATAGTAATTTAATCCATGAGTGTTGAGATAAAATAGTACAAAGGGAGAAGAAAAGGAAATTTAAGATAGAATCTTGTCAGACATCCATGGCTAGCAGACCAAATCTACATGAAGATTTAGCAAAAGATACTGTAGGAAGTCAGACATGTAGGAGGAGAGAACTAGAAGAAAACAGAATTGGGAAAATCTAGAAAGGAGAAAAGAGAGAGTCATTACAATGTAAAAAGCCATGGAGAGTTTGATAAAGATAAAGACTGAGAAAAAGCCATTACATTTGGCAATTAAGTGATCATTAGTAATTTTGGACACAGCAGGTTTGGTTGTATTATACAATTAGAAGCCTCACTATAGAGTGTTGATAAGAAAAGAAATGGAGACCTTGAGGGCAGACTGCTTTCTCATTTAACCAACAAAAGAAAAGATATGAGGCAATAGCTAATGAGAATAGATGGATTAATCCAGGTTTGTTTGAAGATGAAGGAGATATAGGTATAGGTATAGGTGGTAGGGAGAGAGCCAATAGACCAAAAGAGACTAAAGATGAGAGTAAAAATGATTGAGGAGGCAATCTATTGGAGAAGATGAGATGAGATGGGATGAGATCATGTGTTCATGTAGAGCAGAGTTTGCCTTGTCCTTATTATGTAACACATTGGGGAAGGAAGGACAGGGACTATTTTAACTTTATCTTTAAATCACCAGTGCCTAGTATAGTGTCTGACATATAATAAATACTTGACAGATGTTTGTTGAGTGAATAAAAAAATCTTATTTTGGTCTTTGGTTTTCATTACCAGTTACCATTCAGTCTAAACTCTACCACTCTTCATATTGTGATGGGACCATTCCAAGCCTTTTTGTTTTTTTAATTCCCCTTGAGTTATTTTCCTTTACTTTCACCTTTTAACCTTCTTTTTTTTTCTTTAGATTAAGATTTAGGATCAATACCCCTGTATATCCACATCTCTTTTTTTTATATCATTCCCTTTTTACTGCTCCAAAATTTCATTTTGGAAAACATTTATCTTAATCTCTGCTGTGTATTCAATAAGATCTTCTTAAAATTTTGGATTACATGTGGAAACAATTTTAAACATTAATTTTCTGACATTTTGTAATCCATATTCTCTCCCTTCCTCCCACTTCTCTCCATTAACCAAGAAGAAAAGTAATATGATATAAATTGTACATATATTATATAGTACATATTTTTTAAGTTCCCCATGTTGCAAAACAAGACATATTGTGCACACAAAGGAAAAATTCATGGAAGAAATAAGGTGAAGAATGTATGTTTCAATCTGCATTCAGACTCCCGTGTTTCTTCTATAGTGGTGGATATCCTATTTTTTTTTTGTCATAAATCTCTTGCAGTTGTCTTGTATCCTTGTCTTTTTGATAGTTAAGTTATTCACAGTTGATCATCTGATATTATCATTTCTGTGTATAACATTCTGATGCTGCTCACTTCATTTTGCTTCACATCATATAAATCTTTCCAGGGTTTTTTGTGATCATCTTGTTTGTCATTTTTCATGTCACAATGATATTCCATTAAAAGCATATATTATGACTTCTTAAACCATTCCTCAGCTGATGGGCATCTCTTCAGTTTCCAGTTCTTTGCCTCCACAAAAAGAGCTGCTGTCAATATTTTTGTATAGCTAGGTTCTTTTCCCCTATCTCCCATCTCTTTTTGATACAGACCTAGTAGTGGTATTGCTAGGGTCAAAGAGTATGCACAATTTTTGTGCCCTTTGGATATGGTTCTACATTGTATTCCAAAATGATAGTATCATTCCATGGCTTCACCAATAGTGCATTAATATTCCAATTTTTCCACATCCCCCCCCAGCATTTACCATTTTCCTTTCTTCTCATGTTAGCTAGTCTTCTGGGAGTGAGATAGCATCTCAGAGTAATTTTCATTTGCATTTCACTAATCAATAGTCATTTGGAACAATTTTTTTCTTATTACTAAAGATAGTTTTAATGTTATTCATCTGAGAATTGCTGGTTCATATCCTTTAACCATTTGTCAATTGAGAAGTGCTATCTTCTTATAAATTTAACTCAGTTCTCTTGATATTTGAAAAATGAAGCCTTTGTCAGAGAGATTTGCTATAAAGACTTCTCTGAGTTTGTTGTTTGCCTTTTAATCTTGGTTCCATTGCTTTTGTTTATACAGAAACTTTATAATTTTATGTATTTTTCATCTCATAATGTTCTTTGTTTTGATATAAATTCTACCCTTATGCATAGATCTGAGCAGATAATCAATTTTGTGCTCCCTTGATTTGTTTATGGTACTATTTTTACTTCTAACTCATGCATCCATTTTGACTTTTCCTTGGTATATGGTGAGAGGTGTTACTCTATTCCTAATTTATGCAATATTGTTTCCCAGGAGTTTTTGTCAAATAGTGAGTTTTTCTTCTAAAAGCTTGGATAATTAGGTTAGTCAAACAGTAGGTTAATATTGTCATTTACTATTGTGTGTTGAAACATTACTATTGTGTGCCTCTATTCCATTGTTCCACCATTCTATTTCTTAGCCAGTACCATATTGTTTTGATGGTTGCTCCTTTATAATATAACGTAAGATCAGGTACAACTAAGTTACCTTCCTTAATATTTTTTCATTAATTTATATTACATTCTAGATATTTCATTCTTCCAGATGAATTTTGCTATTATTTTTTTTCTATCTCTTTGAGATAATTTTTTGGTAGTTTGATTGGTATGGCACCTAATAAGCAAATTAATTTAGGTAGCATCATTTTTATGATCTATATCTACATCTATAAATGCATGCACACGTGCACATGTGTGTGTGTGTGTGTGTGTGTGTGTGTGTGTGTGTGTGTGTGTGTGTAATTTCCAGTTAGTTCAATCTGACTTCAGTTGTGTGAAAAGTGTTTTGCAATAGTGATCTTATAGTTTGGGAGTTTGTCTTGACAGATAAGGTTCCTAGATTTTTTTTATTGTCTACAGTATTTTAAATAATATTTTTCTTTATTTCTCTTGCTGCTAGGTTTTATTGGTAGTATAGTGAAATGCTGATAATTTTGTGAATTTATTTCATATACTGCAACTTTGCTAACATTGTTAATTTCAATTAGTTTTTTTTTTGTTTGGTTGCTTTGAACTCTGTAGGTATACCATCATATCATCTGCAAAGAGTGATAGCTTCATTTCCTCATGCCTATTTTAATTTTTTCCATTTATTTTTCTCTTATTGTTACAGCTAACATTTCTAATACAATATTGAAGAGTAGTGGTGATAAAGAGTATCCTTATTTTATTTCTGATCTCACCAGAAATGCCTATCTGTTCATAGGAGTGGCCACTTTGGTACTCAGGGGATTATGAATCAGATTAAAAGAGTTTAGGTATGACCAACATAAGTGTGTGTGTTCATGCAATATTCATGAGTTCATATAAGTCTTCTAAGGTTTTTCTAAAATCATCCTGCTCATCATTTCTCATAGCAAAATAGAATTCCAACTCAAAGACCATAAATTGTTCATTCATTCCTTATTTGTTTTTCCCCTTCACCTCCAATTCTTTGCTATACAAAAAGATGTGATGTAAATATATTTGTACCAGTCATTTCCCTTTTCTTTGAATTCTGTGATACATACTTATTAGTGTCATTACTGGGTAAAATGGTATGCAAAGTTTTAAAGTCCTTTCAGTGTAGTTCCAAATTGTTCTCCAGAATGGACCCATTCAGGGCTCCACCAGCAGTGCATTAGTGTCCCAGCTTTTCCACACAGCCTTCAACATTTGTCATTTCTCTTTCATATCAAAACAATATTTGCATTATAAAAGGAATTTGATGAAGCTCCTTCTTTACCTATTTTTTCAAGTAGTTTATGTAGAATTGGAATTAATTTTTCCTTAAATACTTGGGAAAATATGCCTGTTAATATAGTTCTGATAATTTTTTTTCTTAGGGAGCTCATTCATGGCTCATTCAATTTCTCTAAGATAATGTTACTTAACTATTATGTTTTCTTTTTCATTTATGGGGCAATAACAGTAAATATTCATACACTTCTCCCACACTGTCAGTTTTATTGGCAAATAATTGGACAAAATAACTTTAATTATTGCTTTAATTTCATTTTCATTGGTGGCACATTTACTTTTGCTTTGATACTAATAATTTGTTTTTCTTCTTTTTTATCACATTAATCAATGATTTATCTATTTTACTGTTTCCCCTCCCCAAAAAAGCTATTGAATTTTCTTCTTATTCAATGTCTCTTTTTAAATCTCATTACTCTCGACTTTTATTTCCATTTCGATGTTTAATTATTTAACAAAAGATCTTTAACTTCTGCTTTTTCCATTTTATTTTTAAGTAGCATGCCTAATTCATTGATCTGCTCCTTTTCTCTTTTATTGAGACATTTAGCAATATAAATTTCCCACTAAGTACTGCTTTGGCTACATCCCACAAATTTTGGAATGTTGTCTCTTGTCATTTTCTCTAATTAAATTATTAATTGTTTCTTGGATTTGTTCTTTTAACCACTAATTCTTTGGAATTTGATAACTTGTTTTCTAATTAACTTTATTTTAAATATTTCTAAATATGAGTTTTAATGGAAAATAAATACAATATAGTTGAGTTCATGACAGTTTCCGGCTCTAGTTTCCAAACAAAAATTCTTATAGTCCCATTGTAATAACATTTTCCTGGACATTCTACTACACCATACAATAGCATCACAGTATTATATACTGTAACCCTGGTGCTTCTCAGGTGTTGACAGGCCCAGGAGACATACATGTGCTTCCACATGGGCTTGTATCCATTCATTCACAAACTGGTGATGAGAAATATACTAACACTGCAAGAGATGAGAATTGAAGAGAGCAGATGCATTATCACTGCAAGGAAGTAATATCTCCACTAAATCTCTCTTGATTTGCAAGGATAACAAATATGTTGTGTACTTTTCTTGCAAATGTCCAGGTAAGAAAAATTTGACAGCTGAAGTATTGTGTTTTTCAGCTTTGATAGTGGCATTGTCCAGCAACTCAACTTTAATAGGAAGGTCTTACTCTTACAATTTGACCCACATCACCATGGCAGAGGAAAGACTTTGCAGGAGCTAAGAGAAACATTTAAATGTTAAAAGTGAAAATATATATGAGGGATTCATGAGGGACACTGATAAAAAAAGGAATAAGTTTTTGACAGTCAGAGAGAGAAAAGATGTTCTCCAACATTCACAAAGGATTGGGGGTTTCAGGGTGCTCACCTCAGTGTGATTCACTTCCTGCCCCCCAAGTAGTTTCCTGGAGTCTCTGAAACTATATATTACTTCAATTTACTCCATGGTTTGACAAGTAGAAATTATATATGTAAGGAATGGTATTGGATGGTTGTCTTCAGCAAAAGCTAGCTGTTGTCCTGGAAGGTAGGCCATGCTCAGTGTCTAGCATCCCACACTGCTGCTCCTCCCAAAGGATGACAATCACTACCTCCAAAGTGTCCCACATGTCAACTTCTAATAAATTCTAATCTGTTTCCATAACAACTTTTAAAATTAAAAAATATTGCATTGTGGTTTGAAAAGGATGCATTTGATATTTCTGCTTTTCTGTATTTGGTTATGAGGTTTTTGTGCACTAACACATGCTTAACTTATGTGAAGGTGCCATGTACAGCTAAGGAGAAAAAAGTACATTCCTTTCTATTCCCATTCAGGTTTCCAAAAGTCTATCATGTCTAAAATTTCTAAGATTTTATGTTTTATCTTATTTTATTTTATGGTGAGACTTATCTTGTTCTGACAGAAGAAATTTGAGGACCTCCACTATAATATATTTTCTATTTCCTCATAACTAAGTTAACTTTTCCTTTAAGAATTTGAATTGTATATCCGTTTGTGCAAATGTCTTTAGTTTTAATAGTACTCCATTTTCTGTGGTACCTTTAGCAAGACATAGTACCCTCCTTATCCCTTTTAATTAGGGATTCTTTAATGAAATTTACTTTTGCTTTGTCTAAAATTGGGATTCTAAACCTTCCATTTTTAACTTCACCAGAAACATAATTGTTTCTGACTCAGCCTTTTAACTCTGTGTCTCTTTATTTCAACTGTTTTTATTGTAAACAAAATATTGTTAAATTCTGGTTTATAATGCATTCTTCTACCCTCTTCTTTCTAATGGGTGAATTTTTCACATTTTCATTCAGAGTTGTGATTTCTAATTGTGGATTTTGCTCTATCCCATTTTCTTCTGTTTATTTTTCTCCTTCTTTATCCTGCCTTTCTAAAAGTCTGTTTTAATTCTTGTCATTGCCTGCTTTACCTGCCTTCCCTTTCTCCTCTCTCTTTTCTATTATATCTTCCCTCCTATTTCCCTGTTGAGGAAGATAGATATCTATTGCCAATTGCTGTGTCCTCTATGATATTTTCTTACAAATTTCCATCTCTTTGCTCCCTATTTCTTGTGTACAAGTAAAAAAAAAATAGTTGGGACAACAGTAAATGGAACCTAGATTAACACTTTACCTTGACCACTATAGCTAGATCATTCTCTTTCTTTTCTTTCTTTTGATCATTTATTTAAATTTTTTCCATAGTTGAACTTAGAACATCCAGCTCCATATCTGGCTTTTTTTTTGTTCTTTTTATGGCTCTTGAGGAGATTGGGATTCCAAAGCACATTTGTCTTCCCTTCCTATTTGAATGTTAATACATCATCATATTTTAGCTCCTAATAGCTCAATTGTTTTTACTTTTCTAAGATTCATTTATATCTTATTTGTTTGTTTCATAGTTTCTATCTAGGTTTATTTTTTTTTATAACTGGAATTATTGAGTCCTCTATTCTACCTAATATCCACACACTCCCAGAGTATTTTATTGTGTGCGATAATTTATTATTAATAATAATCATTTGTATTTTACTATTTGGGATATCACATTTCAAGATTTCTTCTTTGTTATGATCACAGAATAGTTTTGTGAGATCATTACTATGGATCTGTAGTACTTATACTCATTTTTGACTTTTTGAAAAATAATGTTGTTGACCTAGAAGCTCTGAAATTTGAAAACATTTAATTTGCAGTTACTTTAGAGTTTATCAGTTGATTCTTTCTATTTTAAGTTTGCCTTATTTTTCTCATAAATCTTGGCAATTTGTTTGCTCACATGCTTTGGAGACTGTTGATTCTTAAATTATTTCTCCTCAACTGATATCCCACGTCAATTTTATTCCTTCAAAAACTTCACCTACTCTTTTAGCTTTTCACATTCTTTTTAATATTTGTTGTTGTTCAGTCATTTACTCATTAATATTTGTTGTTCCATTCTGTTTTTAATTTATCCACTAATTTAATTATGTTTTTCATCTTTTAATATGAGATATTTATTCTTCAGAGTATTATATATTATATAGTTTATTATCTAACAAAATAGAACCACATGACTAAGTTTTTCTACCTGCTCAAAAAGACCACATCCACAGGAAGAGCACCAAAGGAGGAGAAGAGAGCTAGACCAGGAACCCCACCTAATTTATCTCCTGCCTACATCAGCACATAACAACAGGAAGTTAGTAGGCTCCTGGGTAATATAGTTCAAAGGTACAACATTTTCTAATTATACACTCCCTCTGTGATACTTTGGGAGACCAGTCTCCCCAAAGGGATCATTTTAAATATAAGCAACTTATAAATTGCAATAATTTTGTGGATAAAAGGAAAAGAGAACAAAACCAATGATTGGTACATTGACAAAAGCCAATTTGTGGTGAGTCCCCTTTGTCATAAGAATGTGCAATCAAAATAAATGCATTCAACACCCTGCAGTTCAAATCAACACATCCCAAAGTTCACTCTGGATCCTCCAGTGCAGCATGTGGTCTCTGCAGGCATCTTCATGGTGCCTTCTCCAAAAAATTTGCCTTCTGGATTCTGGGAAGCAGTCTCTTGTCCTAAATTAGGCTCAAATTCAAATCAAAGTTCACAACAATAAAATAGTTCCCCCCCCAGGAGGATAACAACAAACACAGGTGTTACTCAGTCATGCATGGTTGAGTTATAAGGTATATAAATCAATTGGCAAAAGAAATTTAAAAAATCAAAAAATCAAAATAAAAGAGAAAAAATAATGTGGCTGAAATATAGAATATCAAAGTCTTATGTGTAAAAATTCTAAGTAAAAGAAAAATAAACCTATAACAGATCCTTGAATAAGGACCCAATTAAAGGGACTTAAGTAATTATGTACTTACCCAATCAGTAGCCACTACTAAAGAAAGTTTACCACAGTATAAAAGACAGAAAAGGGACTAGATTTCAGCAGCAAACTGGGAAAAACATTCCTTGGTCTGTTTTTACCTTTTTACTCAGGGATACTGGAACCAGAATGACAGCCAAAGTGAGGTACTTGTTAGAATGTGGCTCAGGGAAGACCTGCCTCTGATATTTGTCAAAACAGCCACAACCTCAAACTCCAAATAAGTTCAAGTCTTCTTGTTTTGGCTCAAAATTTTATCATGGTCTCTTTGAACTGGTGCTCAATAGGCACTATGCAGGTTAGCTTTGTGCTTCTTTGGTACTGTGCAGTGGCTCTTTTTGCATTCTCTTCTCTTAGAATTAGACAGAATCATTAAGCAAAGTCCCATAATGTTTTTTAAACAATCAATGGTATTATTTCTATAATCTAAAACTTTTTGTGTATGCATTCACATTAAAATTAATGGACATTTTTAAACTTACATTAGTGAAAAATCAAAAATCTTAATACTGGTAGCATATGCTTCAAGTTCATAAAAGTAGTAAAAAAATAAAACCCAAATACTGTATTGCACATACCAGGGAGAAAAATAATTTTAAAATGTTTTAAAATTCCAAAATATATAGCTTACAATCAGTGATACACTGTGTTGGTCAAGGAAAAGAAGAATACAAAGGTTTCCTACACAACAATGAAATCCATTTCCTTTTTAAAATGGCCATGAACCACTATGTGAGTCCAAATGATTTTCACAAATAGTTTTATAAAACAATAGTATAGTAGATAATGCATATTGAAAGAAAATACCAAAATTCACAAAATTCACAATACCCCAATTAATAACAATAGCAAACAAAACCACTAACATATAGAATTCACATGAGTCTCTATATAGCCACTTGCTGTGTGACATTTAAAAAAACCCTATGAATTGGATACTTTTCACAAGTTCTACAGATGTAGCAATTCTTTCAACCATGGTGAAGATATTTTTAATAACATCTATTACTGTCATCATTCAAAAATTTGGCAGAGGAGCCTAGTGGGGGAAAACACATCTCTCTGTACTGTGGATGAAAATCTTTTGGGTCTAAAGTATCACTAAGAATCAACATTGTTCTGGTGGAAGTAGATTAAACTGAAAAGTTAAAATATGATGCAGGAGCTACTTTGACTTCATTCTTTACATAAAACTTTTGTGGCAGGAACTTCTATTTTGTTCTCTACATTTAATGCAATATTCCTTTTGTATATATATATACTAGCTATCTAAAAATCATTTCTGAAGTCCTCTTAAAATTAATTGAGATATTAGCTCATTAAATCCTCCAAAGGTTGTATGCAAATGTAACTAGTTTTGATGGAGTCCATCCATCATCTATGTGATAATTAACTAACAAAGGCAAAAAGGAAGAAAAGACTGTATAAGCAGCATGTGACATCAATGGATTAGGTGACAAATCCAGCATATATAAGGAGTTATGGTTTTGCCACTGAAGAGTTTGTGCAAGATGACTATGGGCTTGTATAATGATATTTTCTTCAGTACAGTTATAGGGGAAAGGTACAAATAAAGATCATAAAGAACACAAAGCACATAAAATTAATAGCCAAAACACAGTAGCTTAAAATGATTTGGTGTAAGAGAAAGATATTAATTAGATTAATATATAAACTTAAAAGAATCGAAATTAAACCTTAAAGCCATCAGCAAAATATAATAAACATGGCGATATATAGGCATTGAATTCAAAGTCCTTTTTACAATATTTTGAGATCCGTCCAGCAGTCTCTCTGAAGGTCCGGGCTTACTCTGTCCAAGTGTGGTGATTTCAGTCAAATAATGGAGGTGAGAAGCGCTATGTGCTCAGTCCCACATGCATAGGAATCACAGAGCACTCTGCCATCACACAGAGGCTCGTTTATTATATAGGTTTGTGATTACATACTTCTTTGGCACACAATCAATTTTTCTACATACATAGTCTTCTAAATTTAATTAGATCACTTAATCAACAATCTTATGATGTTACTACAACAAAAAATTCTGTTTGTGATGGAGATGAATAAGATGGATAGGGTAGTTCAGAGGTTAGTACCCTCTAAACTTCTGGAAGAATCATTGTGCTTTCGATCATCTTTCAAAATCAATCACAAGTACTTAGGAGATAAATAACAAAACATTTCTCATCTAAGTACAATGTTGAAAGGTAACATAAAGCAGACCAGACTTGGGGTTTTCCTCAATTTACAAGTTCTGGGTTTATTTTGTTACTTTAAAGCACCTATCAATGTTACTTTAAAGCACCTGGTTTCCATCTACCAACAAATTCACAGTGTGGTAATTGTAAAGAAAGATTTATTACGATACTCAAGCATTTGGCCAGTATTGATTGTGGGGCCTTACAGCATATCTGTTCTTGATAGAAAAAGGAGGGGTAAAGGGTAATGATCTTTATGTTTTAATTCTGTGAATTCAATCTTTTTAGGGTAATAATCTAGGGGGATTAAAGTGGGATATATGTGTTATAACCCTATAAGTCTTTGCTCTCATATTATTTCTCCTGTATTGGGGAGGGAACAATAATCATAACAAGTCCATTTGTAAGGGAAGTTGGAGAGAGAGAAGTCACAGTGGGGGATCAGGGGGGGCCTCATTTTCAGGGGGCTGCCTTTCAGCCCCCATCTCCCAAATTTTCGCTTTATCAGCCAGTGGGGATTTGTTGGCTTCCCACAACAATAGGCTTCTTAACTATTGTGGAGGGAAAACAAAACTCAAAAAGTTAACATCAATAAACTTTCAGATCTCTTTAAAGTTCCTTCCTCTCCCCAGTATCAATCATCCATTCAGATTCCTTTTGTCACACCTCTCCAATTCCCCATAGCCACACTGAGCATAGTTTGGACAAATCTCATATTGGCTTTGGTGCAGAAACTGGGGAGGCAAAAATGACAAGAGGGTTTAAGGAGATGGATCTCCCATCTGAATCTTAAGATTAGTCAAGCTATCAACCGCAAGATATCCAATCAGCACAAAACCCACTAGGAACAGAAGTAAGAAAAAAGCATCCTAAAGCTGTAAGCTGCATGAGCTTAATTAGTCTCTCTGCAAATGGAAACTGTTTGAGATTTTCAGGAAACTGGGCCATGCTTACAATCTCTGCTTCCTGTTTATAGGTAGTGCTACCCTGGTATGCACTGACAAGAGTTTGGAAGAGTAACCTTTCTTCCCTTCCCCCAGGTGTAAAAATAAAACTCCCAGGAGTCATGTGCTACCTCAGTCCCCTTCCCCAAACCCAAACTGGGGTTGGGGTGGTGTGTTTTCCTGCTGAAAAGTGGATAGCACAGGCTCAAAAACCTACATTGTGAGTCAGGGGAAGGGATTTTTACTTCATCCAGTTGTTAAAATCCCCCAGATTGTATGTTGAAAAGATGGATGTAGGCCCACAGCAGAGTGTCTGGTCACAGCAAACAGAGGCTGCAGGCTGGGAGGCAGCAGCAGCTTATCCCTCTCGGTAAGGAGCTCCAGGGCTTAGTCACACAAACAAAATTGGCAAATAGGGTGGCCAGAGCAATCAGTGGCAGGACTAGGAATAGCTGTTGGGGCAGCAGTAGCTACAATGGAGGCCATGCCAGCATGGGCAGACTGTGTGCTAGCAATCTCAGAGTGAGGGGCTCAATGGAGTGAACTTCAGTAGCTTGTGAACAGCTATAGCAGAAGCTATAGCAGGAGAAAATGCAGCTTAAAATTTTTATCTAAGTTTTCTATTCTTTTCTCAAAGGCTTAAAATTTTTTGAGAGTTCTATGCCAAAGTGGTAGCCATAATTGTAAGCTTAAAAATTAATATACAATAACTCCAAGTATTATATATTATAAAGTTTATTATCTAACAAAATGGAACCATGTGAGTACATTTTTCTACCTGCTCAAAAAGACCTCATCCACAGGAAGAGCAACACAGGAAGAGAGGTAGAGCAGGAACCTCATCCAATTTATCTCCTGCTTCCATTAGCATGTAATGACAGGAAATTTAGTAGACTCCTGGGTAATGTAGTTCAAAGGTACAAAATTTTCTAATTACACGGCTTTCTTTCTTTCATCCAGTTTTGGAGACCTTGTATCTAAACAATGTTTTTTTTTTTTGGTACATTACTCTATTTGTACTTTATAAGTAGAGTACTCTCTTCTAGGTTTGTCTTTTAGAATTCTCATAACCTCTTAAATTTCTTGATTGTATTTGGAGTTTTCTTCTGTTTGCTCATATCTCTAGCCTCAGTTCCTGAATTAAGACTTTGTGATAAAGCCAGGTTCTTCTTTCTCTTGGATTCTGGTATTATTAGACACTATTCTTGTTCCCTCTATAGTCCAGTTGGCTGATGGATTCATAATCTTCCACCACACCTTATTCTATTACTTTGGCTATTCAACAAGCCAGGACTATATTCTTCTCTCTGTTTTTGTCTTTTTATGATCCAAAATGGGTCCTTTTTTCTCAATCATCTTCTTATAGATTGTCTTGTTACTTGTTAGAGCACTAAAAGTCGCCTAGTTAATATTAGAGACTATGACATCTTTATGTCCAAATGTGACTCTATCTTATCTCTATCTTCTTAAAAATTACTTATTTTATCATTTCTATTTTAAAATATTTACACATAAGTTTTCTTAATATTATCCAAATGGTCTTCCTTCTTTTTCCTCTCTCTTCTTCTTGAAGATGACAAGTAATTAAGTCTGGGTTATAAATGTATTAACATGCAACACATTATTTCCATATTATTCATTTTTGTAAGTGAATAATCTTATAAAACCCAGCCCCCAAATATATTCCCAAATAAACATTTGAGAAATAATATGCTTTCATCTGCATTCCTACTCCAATGGTTCTTTCTCTGGAGGTAAATAGCATTCTTTTCCATAAATACCTAAGAATTGTTCTAGATCATTGTACTGCTTTTAGTAGAAAAGTCTATCACATTTCATTATTCCACAATATTTTAGTTACTATGTATAATGTCCGCTTGCTTCTGCCTATTTCACTCCACATCAGTTCATGTAGATCTTTCCAGTTCTTTCTGAAATCATCTTGTTCATCACTCCTTATAGCACAATAGTATTCTGTCACCATCACATACCATACTTTGGTCAACCATTCCCCAAACAAGGGACATCCCTTTAGTTTACAATTCTTTGCCTCCACAAAAAAAAAGTAAATAAATTAATCAATAAAATAAAATTTAAAAAACAGCTATACATCCTTTCTAATTTTTAAAAATGTATTTGGGATACAGACCTAAGTCTGGTATTATTGGATCAAAGGTATGCATTCTTTATAGTCATTTGGGCATAATTCCAAATTGCCTTCCAGAATGGTTGGATTAATTCACAACTTCACCAGCAGTGTTAGTGTCCCAATTTTGCTACATCTCCTCCAACATTTATTAGTTTCCTTTACTATCATCCATTTCGACTTGTTTGGCACCACTAGGCTAGCCTATGATTTATTGAATATAGTACAGGGCACACTTTCTTAAAGCCTGTACTACACCATTCAAGGCTCATTGACTGTCCTGTATATCCCCAGGGGAGAGGGGAAGATAGAATGTCTCTTCTAAATGCACCAGAACCTCACTGCTCAGGTTTGCCATTTCCAATCCATTTTTCTCAGGATCCCCTAATGATATTAGTTTTAGAAGGATTCACAGAATGCTGGTGCCCTACAATCAAATGTAATGGACTTCTCTACTAGCAGCAGTGCAACGATCCAGGGCAGTTCTGGGAGACTTATGAGAAAGAACACTATCCACATTCCAAAGAACTGTGGGAGTAGAAACAGAAGAAAAACAACTACTTGATCACATGGGTTGATGGGGATATGATTGGGGATGTAGACTCTAAATGATCACCCTAGTATAAATAATAATATGGAAATAGGTCTTGATTAATGACACGTGTAAAACCCAGTGGAATTGCGTGTTGGCTACAGGAGGGTGGGAAGGGGAGGGAAAGAACATGAATTTTGTAACCTTGGAAACATATTCTAAATTAAATAAAATTTTCCAAATAAAAATATTTAAAAAAAAAAAGAATGCTGGTGCCACAAGGGGACCACCTTAGCCATCTAATTCATTTTTACAACAGAAATTGGCACCCAGGGAGAAAGGACTTGTCCAAGGTCATAGAGTCAGGAGCATTTTCCCACATGACTCTATCCTATCTCACCTTAGGCTCATGTCACTATCAGTACCATGCTTAAGCCGGGCCATACTGCAAATGTTGTCTGGTACAGAAGGGATGTCTTTGGGATTCTGCACAGCTGATCTTATATACCTGCTCACCTGTACTTAATTAAATGCTTCTCTCCATTCAAGGCTTAACTCAGATGTACCTCCCTCAATCATTCTTGCTTGATACCCATAGCTAAAAACATTCTCTCCTGATTCAAATTTTCCTAAAGCCTGATGTTGTCTAGGCCTCCTTTGCCTTTCATTTTGGCCTCACTGATATGTGTGAGATGGTACTTCAGAGTTGTTTTAATTTGCATTTCTCTAATTAAAAGTAATTTATAATAATTTCATGTGATTATTTAAAGTTTTGATTTCTTTTTCTGAAATCTGCCTATTCATATACATTGACTATTTATCAATTGGGGAGGAATGACTTGGAATCCTTACAAATTTCATGTAGTTGTTTATATAGTTGAGAAATCAGACCTTTATCAGAGAAATTTGTAATAACAATTTTTCCCAGTTTATTTTCCTTCTAATCTTGGTTTTATTGGTTTTGTTTATATAAAACCCTTTCATTTTAATATAATAATAATTATTCATTTTATATTTTGTAATGTTCTCTGTTTAGTCATAAATTCTTCCCTTCTTCATAAATCTTACAGGTAAACTATTCTATATTCCCCTAATTTACTTAAAATATTTCTATTTACATTTAACTCATATACCCATTTTGACCTAATCTTGGTTTAGGGTATGAGATATTGATCTAAACCTATTTTTTGCCATACCATTTTCTTATTTTCCCAGCAATTTTTGTCAAATAGTGAGTTCTTATCTGAAAAGCTGACATTTTTGGAGTTTATCAAATACTAGATTGCTTAAGTCATATGGTCTTAATCTAGTCCATTGATATACCCTTCTATTTCTTAGCCAGTACCAGATTCTTTTTTTTTTTTAATTTTTGTATTTGGTTTAATACAGTTTAAGAACTGGTACTACTAGGCAACCATTCTTCAATTTATTTTCATTATTTCCCTTGATATTCTGGATCATTTGTCCAGTTGAATTTTGTTTTATTATTTTTCTAGATCTATAAAATAGTTTTTATGATAGTTTGATCAGCATGGCACTGAATAATAATATTAATTTATGTAAGGTTGTCATTTTTATTATACGAGTTCAGTCTACCTATGAGCAAGTAATATTTTTCCAATTGTTTAGATCTAACTTAATTTGTGTGAAAAACATTTTGTAATTTTGTTAATATAATTCCTGTGTTTGTCTTGGAAATAGGTTTTCAAGTATTTTATATTATGTAGAGTGATTTTACATGGAGGTTGTCTTTCTAACTCTTGCTGCTGGGCTTAATTGGAAATACATAGAAATGCTGATGATTTCTGTGACTTTGTTTTATATCCTTCAATTTTGCTAAAGTTATTAATTATTTCAATTAGTTTTTTTATTTTCTGGAATTCTTTAAATATACCATCATAGCATCTCTTCTTTCCTTTTCTAAATCAAATTAATCAATATTCTATTTTATTTTTTAAAGAACCATTTCCTATTCTTATTTATTATTTCAGTTTTATTAATTTCTTCTTTGGTTATTAGGATTTCCAATTTAGCCTTAATTTGGGAATTTTAATTAGTTTCCTTATTGCCTACTTTAGTTCTTCCAATTTCTTTTTCTCCTCTAATTGCTAAAGCTATCCTTTCTTGGACAATATTAAATAATAGTAGTGATGATGAGCATCCTTGCCTCACTCTGATCTTATTGGGAAGACTTTGAACTTCATTGCAGATGATATAGATTTAAATAAATGCTGATGGATTTAAACAAATACTACTTATTTTAAGGAAAGGCCCTTTCATTCTTATGTTTTCTGTTTTTTTTTAAATAGTTGGGGTGTTTGCGTTTTTTTCTGCAACTATTGAGATAATCATGTTATTTCTATTAGTATGATTATTGATATTGTCATTTATGCTAATGACTTTTCTTATATTAAACCAGCCTTTTATCCCTGGAATAAATCCCCCCTTGTTATAGTGAATAATCCTTGTCATACATTGCTATAGCATCTTTCTAGTATTTCATTTAAGATTTTACATCAATGTTCATTAAGAAAATTGGCCTGTATTTTTCTTTTTGTACCTTTGGTATTCCTGGTTTAGGTATCAACCCATATTTGTGTCAGAAAAAGAATTTCATAGGACCCCTTCTTTGCTTATTTTGCCAAATTGCTTGTATAGCATTGGCATTAATTGTTCTTTAAAAGCTTGACAGAATTCACTTGTGAATCCATCAGACTCTATGGATTTTTTCTTGATGGCTGGTTCAATTTCTTTTTTCTGAGATAGGATTATTTAATTATTGTTTCCTCTTTTGTTAATCTGGAAATTTATATTTTAGTAAAGATTTATCCATTTCACCTAGATTATCAGATTTATTGTAATATAATTTGGTAAAATAGCTCCTAATGATTGATTTAATTTCCTATTTATTAGAGGTAAAATCACCATTTTCATTTTTGAAACTAACAATTTGATTCTCTTCTTTCCTTTTCTAAATCAAATTAATCAATATTCTATTTTATTTTTTAAAGAACCATTTCCTATTCTTATTTATTATTTCAGTTTTATTAATTTCTTCTTTGATTATTAGGATTTCCAATTTAGCCTTAGTTTGGGAATTTTAATTTGTTCTTTTTCTAGGGTTTTTTTTGCCCAATTTAATTATTTCCTTTTTCTCTGTTTTATTGATATAAGGATTCCGGGAGATAAATATTCCTTTATATACTGCTTTGGCTGTATCCCAAAATTTTTCAGGTTATCTCCTCATTTTCATTCTATTCAATTAAATCAATGATTGTTTCTATGATTTGTTCTTTGACCCACCCATTTTGAAGTATTAGATCATTTCATTTCCACTTAATTTTTAATTTGACTTTCCATAAACCATTATTATTTTAATTTTTTGCATTATGATTTGAAAAAGTTGCATTTATCATTTCTACTTTTCTGCATTTGGTTGTGAAGTTTTAATGCCATAGTATATGTTTATTTTTTGTATATGTACAATGTGCTGCTGAAAAGACAGTATATTCATTTTTATCTCTATTCATTTTTCTCTAGATATCTATGAAATATAACTTTTCTAAAATTTAATTCATTTATCTTTTTAAATTTATTTTTGATTAGATTTATTGAGTTCTGATAGGGAAAGGTTGAGGTTCTCTAGTGGTATAGTTTACTATCTATTTCCTATTTAAGTTCCTTTAGTTTCTACTTTAAAAATCTGAATGTTAATTTCATTTGATGCATATATATATTAAGTACTGATATTACTGCATTGTCTATACTACCTTTTATCAAGAGGTAATTACCTTCCTTGTCTCTCTTAATCATAGCAATTTTTTCTTTAGCTTTGTCTGAAATGATGTTTGTTAGTCCTGCTTTTTATAATTTCATTTGAATACCAATAGATTCTGGTCCAGTCCTTTACCTTTACTCTGTATGTGTCCACTTGTTTCAAATGTGTTTTTTGTAAACACATTTGTGGTAGGATTCTGTTTTTTTAATCCACTCTGCTATCTGCTTCTGTTTTATGAATGAGTTCATTCCATTTACATTAACAGTTATGATGACCATCTGTGTATTTCCCTATATCTAGTTTTCCTCTTTTAATTCTGCCCTTTCTCCTTTCCCTCTGTCTCTCCACATCAGTGTTTAGCTTTTAGTTATTATCTCCATCCCCCTTCTTTATATTATTCCCCTTCCTACCAACACTCTTCTTATTCCCCTCCTACTTCTCTCCAGTCTCTTTTAATCACCCCCATTGCCCCCTGTCCTTATATTATTCACCTTCCCCTTCTTGTTCCTATTCTACTTATCTATAGTGTAAGAAAGGATTCTATACCAAATAAATCTGACCGTTTTTCCCTTGCTGAGCCAGTTCCAATGAGAATAAGGTATTACCCATCACCATCCTCGTCCTCCCCTTCACTATAATTGTTTCTCCACCCATTCCTCTTCATGTGATATAATTTACCCCATTTTACTTCTCTCTTTCCATTTCTTTTAATATAATCCTCTTTTCAGCCCTTGTTTTTTTGCATATGATCCTAAACATATTAGTACTACACCCTCTATGCATGCTTCTTCTAACTACTCTGATATTTAAAAAGAAATGAGAGTTACAAATATCATCTCACCATATAGGAATATTAACAATTCAAACTTATTGAGGGTCTTAAATGTTTTCTCTTTCTTATTTACCTTTTTATAAGTAGAATTTTGCCTTTGAACATCAATTTTTCTGTTTAAGTCTGGTGGGGTTTTTCCCAGGAATTCTTGGAAATCTTTGATTTTATTAAATGATGATATTTTCCCCTGAAAAAAGATACTCAGTTTAGATGGGTAGGTGATTCTTGGTCATAAACCCAGTTCCTTGGACTTCCAGAATATTTTTGAGGTTGCCAGATCCTGTGTAATCTTGGCTGAGGCCCTAGAACATTTGAATTATTTCTTCCTGCCTGTTTGCAGTATTTTTCCTTGGCCTTGGAGGTCTTTAACTTGGTTGTAACATCCCTGGGAATTGTCATTTGGGGATTTATTGCTGAAGGTGCTCTATAGATTCTTTTCATTTCTATTTTACCTTCCTGTTCAAGAATATCAGGGAAGTTTACTTTGAAAATTTCTTAGAAAATGATGTCTATGCTTCTTTTCTTATCATGACTTTCAGGTCATCCAATAATTCTTAAATTATCTCTTCTGGTTCTATTTTCCAGGTCAATTTTTTTTCAATCAAATAACTCATATTTCTTCTGTTTTTAAATTTTAATTGTTTCTTGATGTCTTTTGAAGTCATTAACATCAATTTGCCCAATTCTAATTTTTAAAGAATGAAAGCTGCTGATTCTGTCTCTTCTGTTGTGCTATTTTGCCTTGGGGCTGCTGCTTTCCAGCAGCTCAAGCTTGAAAGGGACAAGTACTATGAACTTCCCAGCCTCACTACAGGCTGGTTCCAGGGCTTGGATATTCAAGAGGTAGATGTGGTGTGTGGGGTGCTCTGTTGTTGTTATAGGCAGGATGCTGAGATCCTGATGTTGGTCTATTTCCAAGCTCAGAACCTGGTGAAATAGGTGGGGGGGGTGGTTGGGCAGCAATATCCTGTGTTCACTTTTATTTATGGTTTCCCCTTATTCTATGAAAATAAATTCTTTCTACCTATCTTTCAAGTTTTTTTCCCCACAGGAGAGCCCCTTCTCCACATCTTGCTGCTGGTTTTTTTACTTTTCTCATTTTGAAACATTTTTTAAAGATTGATTTGGAAGGATTATCAGAGAGGTTTCAACTTTTATTGCTATTAAGCTGCCATCTTTACTCCATCCTTATCTCTCTCTTCTTGTTTCACTTTATAAGCATACCATAAATATATGGATATCATGCTCCCTCTATTCTGCCTGCCCACTTGTATATACAGAGAATAGTCAACCTTAATACCTTTGATGTCTCTGTCTCCCTACTTGTTAACCTATCAAGAACTGACTTTGTCCTCTGATGCATCACATTCATGCTAGAAAATATTGAATGTATGCCAGGCAGTATATCTGAGGGTTTTAAAAGGTCAGAGCTAAGACTCTGCTGGCTTTAGGCAGCATTTATAATGGAGATTGTGTTAGCTTTAAGCATTTTTGGCAAAACTCCAACCAGATTATCTACAAACTTTTTTGGCTATTTTCTTATGTATCGCTACATTGGATGGAAGAGTTCACAGGTGTTCTTTGGTGTGATTGATCATTATTTTATTTGGTACACACTTTATAGGGAATTTCTCATGTGAGCTGAACTGAATTGCAATTTTTCACATTAATACTATGGCTCAGAAACCTGGCTATTGATTGTTAACAAAGTCGGGATATGTCTATTAGTATTTTTTCTTTTCTTTTTTTTGGTAACATTCTCAATTTATTTTGCTTTGTCAATGAATTTTTTTATTTATTACATACATTTCTAAATATATATTCCCAAACCTCTGCTCAGTTAGCCTTCCACATACCTGAATAAGAAATATTTTTAAAGTTCATTAAAATAAACTGATACATCAACATCTTTAAAATATGCAGCATTCCATACCCATCATCCACTCACTTCTCTAGTTAAAGAAAGATCTATTTTCTCATATTGCATCCATGATTAGGCTTATAATGATAGCATGTTGTGATTTATGCCAAAGTATATTCTATTTTTTAGGTTCTGATTACTTCAACCAACAGTAGTTCATATAAATCTTCCTCTGCTTGAATTCGTCATCTTTATTTTCAATATTTCATTATATTTATGAAGAAATAAAAGCTATCAATAATCATGAAAGAATGCTCCCAAATGCAAATTAAACCAAGTCTAAGCTAATACCGCATGCCTATCAGGATGGCTGATATACACAATAAGGAAAATGATAAATATTGGAGGAGATATAGGAAAACTGGGACACCAATACATTGTTAGTGGAACTGTGAACTGATAATGTGAACTGCAGAGCCATCTGGAACTGTGGCCAAAGGGTCATACAACTATCCATACTTTTTGATCAAGCAGTACTAATACTAGTCTGTATCCCAAAGAGATCGAAGATAGGGGGAAAGGACTTGCTATTACACACATATTTTATTAGCTCTTTTTGTAGTAAATAAGAATAAGAAATTGAAGAGATATACATCAATTGAGGAATGGCTGATCAAGTTGTCCTGTATGGTTGTAATGGAATACTATTGTTCCGTAAGAAATGATGAAAAGGATAAGGTCAGAATAATCTGGAAAAACTTATAAGAAGTGATGCCAAGTAAAGTGAGCATAACTAGGAGAACAGTATGTAATGAAACAGAAAAGTTTTATGAAAACCAAATATAAAAGACTAAGTTATTATAGCAAAAAAGACTTCAAGAAAACCCAAAGGGCTCATTAAAAAATGCTATCCACAGCCAAAGAAGGAACACTTGGAGTCTGATTGCACATAACAACATGCCATCTTTCACTTCATTTCCCTCATGAGGCTTTTATTTTCTATGTGATACGTGTCTTCTCTCATGGATTGAGGAATATGGAAATATGTATTCCAGTGAAGCACTGGAATAACTTTTATCAGACTATTGACTGCTTGGTTAGGGGGAGCAAGTGTGAGAAGGTCAAGAATCTGAATTGATAAATGTAAGGAAATAATTGTCAAAAATCATTTCTCTTTGCAAGCCTAGAGTGAGTCTAAGAAATTGTGCCCAAGGCTGAAGTGAGATCCCAAGTCCCAACAGAGGGTAGTGTCCTATGTATCTGACTGGTATAGGTTATGTGAAGGGAATCCTGTCCCAGGATCATATGTCCCTGAGCTCCTAGAGCTAGGTCGCATATCATCTAGCACAGCTTATGTGACCCTGAGTTTGGTCCAGATATGATTGAATTTGATCTGGAAGGGAGAGGGAGATTAAAAGTTCTGAGACAAAGAAGTATGCTCACTATCTCTGGTGACCATGCAAGAAGGTGGTAGCAGGAGCCCATGGTGGGAGCACCCACCTGGGGATTTAGATTAGGTTTAAATCTCTTATACTTCTCTCTATCTCTTGGTCTTGACCTATACAAGTAATTCTAATGAACTTTATAAAATTCTAAGGACCAAAGTCCTAATTTTACTATTACAAGGTCTAGAATGAGACCCAGAACCCCTGCCTAAACACAATGTGAGATCTCAAGCCTCAGCACAAGGCAGTCCACAGTGTGCCTAGTTCATGCATGCCAAAAGGAAAGCCTTTAGCTCCTGCCCAAGGCTGTAGTGAGGACCTGAACCCCAGAAAAAGAAAGTCCACCATGGTCCTTGCAAGTGTAAATTCAGAATGAGACCAAGATCAGTTACTCAAGTTTAGGGTAAGATTCTGAGTGATGGTACAAGGTATCTCACAGTGCTCTGAGCTCTGCAAGGCATCAGAAGTCCCTGGGGGAGACTGAATAAACAGTGGGGGTGGCTTTCAGAGCTTCCAGCCCATAGGTCATCATACCACATTGGAAGAACTTAAACTTAAAGAAAACAAGAATTAGAGTTGAAGGTAGCAGCATGGAAATACTGAAGTTTAAGAGAGTGCTTTTCTACCCCGAGAACAGAGAACATCTTTAACACAAAAACAAAAGTTGAGTAAAAGGAAAATGAGCAAACTTAAAAAAAATCTAATCATTGAAAATTATTTTGGAGGCAAAGAAGATCAAGGCACAGACTCAGAAGGGGACAATAAGATAAAAGCAGCTGCACACAAAATTTAAGGGTTCCAGGTCAAATAGAAAATATTGCAAGCAGTCAGAAAGAAACAATTTAAATATCATGGAGTCAAAGTTAGAATTACACAGGATTTAGCAGTTTCTACATTAAAGAATTAGAGGGCTTGGAATATGATATTCCAAAAGGCAAAGAAACTAGCCTCATAATTATGAATCACCTACCCAGAAAAATTAAATATTCTTTAATGGAAAAATGATCCTTTAATGAAATAGAATATTTCCAAGCATTTCCTGATGAAATAATCAGAATTAGCAGAAAATTTGATCCCCAAATACAAGACCCAAGAGGAGCACGGAAAGGTAAACAAGAAAGAGAAAATATAAGGGATTAAATGAGGTCAAATTGTTTATAATCCTGTATGGATAGATGATATTTATAACTTAAATTTTTGTCATTATCAGATAAGTTATATGGAAAATACAGAGAACGTGTGGGAGTAAATTCAATAGGATGAAATGGCATGCAAACAATATCAAAGATCAAAAAAGAATTGCATTGAGAGAAAAGGAAAAGAGAGATAAAATGGGGTAAATTATTTCACATAAAGAGATATGTAAAATGATTACAGTAGAAGGGAAAATTAGGGTGGTGATAGGCAATGTTTAAACTATACTCTCATTGGAATTGCCTCAGAGAGAGAATAAAACTATACCCATTTGGGTAGAGATTCCTATTTTATCCTATAGAGAAGTAAGGGGATTAAGAAAAGGTAGGTTACTGAAGGGAGTAGAAGTGAAGTGGTGGTGATTAAAAACAAAACACTTGTGATGAGTGAAGAGAGGGAGAAAGAACAAAATCAAAAGGGGGAAACAAAATGGAGGGGAAAACATATTTTGTAGCAATAACTGTGAATGTAAATGGAATGAACTCACTCAAAATCAAAGTGGATAACACAGTGGATTAAAAACCAGAATTTACAATATGTTGTTTACAGAAAGGTAGACATGCAGGATAAGGGCAACGGGCTGCAGAATCATGTATTGTGCTTCATCCAAACTTAAAAAAGCAAGAGTAGCAATCTTAATTTTAGACAAAGTTAAAACAAAAATAGATCTAAAAGAGATAATAAAGGAAATTACACATTGATAAAAGGTACTATAAACAGTAAAAGAATGATATTAGAAATATAAGTATTATTTTATTAGTTTAGATATAAGAAGTAAAGTGACTGGCTTGAGAAAAGAACTGGAATTGGAAGCAGAGCTGAGAGAGCATGTTGATTTCAGATGTTGACAGTTATAACTTTTATTTGTCAAATACTCTCTCTGATAGTTGGGAGTTGGTCTCTGGCAGTTGGCAGAGACACACTCTCTGAGACTCTCTCTCAGGGCTGAAGGAAATTACATCTTTGCCTCTCTCTTTGTCTGAAGGAAAGATCTGAAGGATCAGTATATTCCTTTCCCGACTTGGGAAACACCATTGACTATCTATTGTGGTTTTTTATAGATTGGTTTATATTTGAGAAGACCAAAGTAAACCTGGTCTTTGGTTTGGACTCTGAGTCTGTTAAGGCTCAGAGTCCTCACTTGATTCTTGTTGAGACTCAACCAGCTAACCTTTGCTATTTTATAATTTGAAGGCAAAGCTAAGATTTAGATGGATAATAGCAGAAGTTTTTATTTAGATAGTATAAATTTGTGTTAGTAAGATCAGGGAGAATTTGTATAGCCTGTGAAACTCAGGAGTAGCGGTTCCTTGTGGAACCAGGGATTTTATTTGGGTGAATTTAGAATCGCTTAGCATTAGAAATCCTTTATTTATCCTTATATTTTTCAATAAACATTTTATTTTTATAATAAGTCTTTTTAGGGTCTTTGTGCCTGGCCCCGAAGGGAAGTTTACATTTGAGCTTCACTTCATCACAGAGGATACTTTTTATTATTTATCCAAAAAGTATCTGAACAAAAAAGTATTTTGAATCTATATTGAACAGTTTTTCCATCTAAATATTTTATTTTTATAACTCGCCAATTTATTTTTACAACAGTGAAGTTACATCAGTACTAAAGGTATATGTACCAAATGCTATAGCCTCCAAATTTTAAAGAAGAAATTAAATTATCTTTGGGTGTAAATAATGAAACTATACTAGTGGGAGACTTCAACTTTACTCTCCCAGAACCAGATAAATCTAACCAGAAAATAAACAACAAAGAAGTAAAAGAAGTAAATGATTTTTAAGAAAAGTTAGAATTAATATCTCTGGAGGAAATTGAATGGGAAAAGAGAGGAATATACCTTCTATTCAGTAGTATATAGCACATCACATACACAGTAACTGACTATGTATTAGGGCTTAAAATCTTCACAAAAATGTGTAAAAGCAGAAATAATTAATACATCCTTTTCAGATCACAATACAATAAAAATATAATCAATAAGGGTCCATGGAAAGATGAAAATGAATTGGAAACTAAATAATATAATTCTAAAATAGGAGTGTGTCAAAGAACAAACTATAGAAATAATAAGGTCATTAAAGAGATTGACAATGAGTATAGAACCTATAAAAATTTATGGGATACAACCAAAGGAATACTTAGGGTAAAATCTATATCTCTAATACATCAATAAAACAGAAAATAACTAGATCTTTGAAATGGGCACAAGCCTAAAAAAACTAGAAGAACAAATTTAGAATATTCATATAAGAATAAATTATAAATCCAAAAAATCAAAGGAAAAAATTATAAACTTGAAATTAAGGGAAGTATTGAACTAATAAATAAGGGTAGGAGTTGCTTTTATGAAAAATTAATAAAATAGAGCACTGGTTAATTTGATTAAAAAAGAAAAAAGAAAATCTTTACCAATATCAAGAATGAAATGGGTAAATTCACCAACAATGAAGAGGACATTAAAGCAATCATTAGGAGCTATTTTGTCCAATCGTATGCCAATAAGTCTGGCAATCTAAATGAAATGGATGAATAGTTCCAAAACTATAAATTGCCCAGATTATCAAAAGCTGAAATAAAACAACTAATTCCATCTCAGAAAAAAAGAAATTGAATAAGCCATCACTGAACTTTTTAAGACAAAATCTCCAGGGCCAGGTGGATTCACAAGTTAATTCTATCAAACTTTTGAAGAACAATTGATTCCAATACTATCTAAACCTATGATGGCAAACCTATGGAACACATGCCAAAGATGGTATATGGAGATGAACTCTAAGGTACCACTTCACACTTATCAGATTGGCCAATATGGATGACAGTAAAATAAAGTGATAAATTTTGAAGGGGATGTAGTAAAGTTGGGACACTAATATTGTTGGTGGAGTTGTGAACTGATACAAACATTCTGGAGGGCAATTTGGAGTTATGTTCAAAAGACTATAAAACTATGTATAACTTTTGACTTTGTGATACCACTACTAGGTCTATATTTCAAAGAGAATTAAAAAAAGGTGGGGAAAGACATGTTGCACAAAAATATTTATAGCAGCTTTTTTTTTTTGTGGTGGCAAAGAGTTGGAAACTGATGGGATGTCCATAAATTGGGGAATGGGTGAACAAATTATTCTACGTGTTGAAGACTGAATAAATATTATGCTTTAAGAAATAAGCAAGATGGTTCCATAAAAAATACTGGGAAGATATACATGAACTGATGCAGAGTAAATTAAACAGAACGAGAAGAACATTTTACATAGTAATAGCAAGATCATATGATAATCAATTGTGAAAGACTTAGCTACTTTTAGCAATATAATGATCCAGGATAATTCATAAGGATTGGTAACAAAGAATGCTACAAACTTCCAGAGAAAACTTTTAAAATTATAATGCAGATCAAAGCATACTATTTTTCATTTTTAGTTTATTTGTGTATGTGTGTGTGTTTTAAACTTTGGGGTTTGGGTTTTATGTGAGTATTCTCCTACAACAATGACCAATATAGAAGTATATTCTGAATAACAATACTTGTATAACTGAGATCCAATTACTTTCTATATTCAGAGGGAAGGGAAATCAAAAGATAATTTAGGTCTCATAATTTCAGAAAGTATGTTGAAAATTGTTATATGTAATTGGGAAAATAAAATATATTTTAAAGTTATTTCTCTATGTAATTAAAAATAAATACTTAGTTTTAAAAAGGCCATTAGAGTTCATTTTCTTTTTGTAGTCTCTAGAAATTTTCTCCACTTCTCAAGGAGTGTTATAATGCTCCCCTGACCCTGACAAAAGACTCCTTAGCCTGCTGAAATCTGTAGTAATCAGCATGGATGTTATGTTTCCAAGATGAATCTTGCAAGACCAATTGAGAAGATCAACAAGTCTGGGAGCTGCCTTAGCCAATGGAATTTGTCTACTTGCTGCCTCTACAATGACTTATCTTTTTCCCAGAGAGAATAAAGTCTACATTAATCAGTTATGTATTCCCTTGTGGAGTAGTAGTAGTCTCTGGGAAACCGAAGATGACAATTGTCTTTGTGCCCTTTCATCTGTGATGTAGATGAGTGTGCACAAAGATACTTGTGCATGAAGGAGATTTAAGTGGAAAAGTCGATGCACAGAGACAGTCCCACTCTCTTGGCATTGGAAGCCTGGGTCCAGTGGCACGAAAAGTTGTTACACCTGGAGACTTCCTCAGCTGCATTGGATGGCCGTGTTGTCCTTTGTGCTCCAAAATGCCCTAAGCACTCCACAGTGCCTTGCTGCATCGCCCTCTCAGCTGTTGAACCTTCTTATTGGTTTCTTCCATCTGTTCCGCCAAAGCAGTCTTCACATGCTGGATGAGCAAAGTCCCGGTTCACCAGGGGTCGACTACCCAATGGCTACCCTCACAAGGTGTCGAAGCCATTGCCCGGGGTGTGGCCGCTGCCACATGCTAGCAGCTACTGGGAGCCACAAGTGAGAGCTGGGTGTCAGGTGGGGGTCAGAGGTCCCTCATGGAATAATAGCCTCTAAGTAGCTTCAAATCTTCATCTAATTTGGATGGTTCTTTCTCAGAGTAGATGTCAAAGGATCTAAAAGGCTAAGCATGTCTATTAGTGACTACATTATTCCTAGGACCAGAAATAAGTCTTTCATGAAGAAGGGAAACATTAGTATGCTTTCCCTAGTTTCTGAAGAAATTAAATTCTCTAATTGATGAAGAGAATGTGACCAAGATATAGAGGGTAGGGAAGGAAGAAAAAGGAGAGGATGAAGGGGAGTTATAGGTAGAAGCCAAGGTAAGTTGATAGTAACAGAAGTAGTAGTCGAAAGAAGTTTCAAAGGAGTCGGAGAAGGTAAAGGTTTAAACTAGGCAAGATAGAGAGCACGTACTTTTAGGGTTGCCAGGCATGTCAGATAATTTAATTAATGCTCTCCAGAAGAGTCAGAATTCCATTTGATCTAGAACTTAATTTCCTATGACTATCCTTAAATCTTTCATTTACTCTACTCAAAGAAATCAAATTTAGGCCCAAACAATTCAGCATTTGAATATTTTGCTATCTTAGACAAAATCTAATAGTGCATTTCTTTTATATAGGTACAGACATACAGAAGCAAAAACATTTTTGGCCTGATGAACTTCTATGAAACATTCCAAATAAGTCCTAATCAAGGCAATGAATGCAAGAGTAGCTCCTTTATCCTCTTTAGGCAAGACCCTCTTCCAAGAGAATTTATCAATCTAAGTCCTAATTAAAAGATTTGTGTATCTACTTACCTCTTTAAGAAAGAAAAATTCTTTAAGGGCCCTTTAATAACTTCCCTTACATTCTGTAATCTTTTAGGCCTAAATTGGGAGCACCCTTAAAAAAAGAAAAGAAAAATAATTCTTTAAGGGGTAGAGTAAGGATAAATTGTTACCAAACTATTGCTCTAAAAAACAAATGTATATCACATTAAGACAAATAAGCAGAGTTACAACTTCCCTAATTGCATGGGGACATTACATTGGCTCAGAAGAGTTGGAACTGGAGAGTTGTCTCTTTTATAGTTTTTGAAAAAGAAATCACCTGGTGAAAATTTCATCCATGTGCTCTCAGAGGAGTTTCCATAAAAGATTGTCTCTTGGGATCTGCCTCCACCCAATGACTCCATTGTGGTCTCCAATTATCACTTTTGAGAATAAGGTAAACAGAGGCACAAGGCTCTGAGCACAATTTATTTAGTGAAGCAAAAATTTGCCAATGAACAGGCCTCCTCATTTAGCTAAAACTTTGAGTGAGGGCTGATGAATCATTTTTATAGACAGAAGGAGGATCATAGATAATGAAAACATTTTGATTGGTAAAAATGCAATAACATGATAAATGGAGCAAATAATATGTTTGGTTGTAAATGATAATGCAGGACTGGAAACCCTTACTGCCATGAAACTAGGGAATTGATGGTTGATTGAGCCCAGTTGCATCTTGTAGGAATAATTAATTGTAATTAGATAACATTTTCTTAAATGTGCAAAGACTACAAATTGTAGAGAGGCAACTGATTTCCTTAAAAGTAATTTAAGGAAAATTGAACTTTTACACTTCTGAACTTAATTTAAAGACAAAAAATGCATGTCAAGAGTTTGGTAAAAGAAGCACAAAAATTACTAAAAAAATATTTAAAAAAACAGAATAGACCAATTAGAAAAGAGGCACAAAACCTACTGCCAAAAAAGAACTTCTTAAAAAGCAGAATTTGCTGTATTAAAAAAAGAGGTACACAAATTCACTAAGGAACTCTTTAAAAATTAGAATTGGACAAATGGAAAAAGAGGCATAAAAGGTCATTGAAGAAAATAAGTCTCAAAAATTATAATTGGGCAAGTGGAAAGTAATGACTCCTTAAAACATTAAGAATACTTCAAAGGGAAGGAAAAAAAGAATGAAAAAAATGGAAGAAAATATGAAATATTTCATTGTAAAACAACTGACCTTGAAAATAAATCCAGGAGAGATAATCTAAAATTTATTGGACTTACTGAAAGCCAAGATCCAAAAAGGAACTTAGACACCATCTTTCCAGAAACTAGTTATATAAGTTGAATATGGTGTGATGATATCTAAAAAAAGTTAAATTAAGGGTTGAGAAAGAGGAACACAATGAGAGGAAGGGGAAGAGAAAAATAGAATTACATAAATTATCTCCAATAAAAGGTGCTTGAAAGAGGCTTTATAGTAGAGTGGAAGATGGGAGAGGTGGAGAATGGAGCACTTGAACCTTATTATTATCAGAATTGGTTCAAAGAAGGAAGAATATACACAATAAATTGGATATAGTAATCTGTCTTATCCTATAGGAAAGTAGGAGGGGAAGGGGATCAAAGAAGGGGGTATGATACTGGTAGCAAAAAATGGAAAATTGGGGGTTATGGTGGTAAGAAGCTAAGCACTTTTGAGGATGGATCAAATGAAAGTAAAGAGAAAAGGATAAATGGGGCAAGTTAAAGAGGATGGAGATTAATACAAAATAAATATGATGATAAAATGTTTACAAGTCTCTATAATAGAAAATTAATTTCTCAAATATAGAGATAAATGAGTCAAATGTATAAGAATAGGAGTCATTACCCAATCAATAAGTGGTCAAAGGATATGAAAGGCAGTATTTGGACAATAATTAAACTCTCTATAGTTAAGCAAAACAATGCTCTAAATCACAATTAATTAGAAAAATACAAATTAAAACAAATATAAAGTAATACCTACACCTATCAGATTGGATATTATGACAGAAGAGGAAAATGACAAAACTTTGAGACAATGTGGGAAAACTAAAACAGTGATTCACTAGTAAGGGAGTTGGGATCTGATTTAACCATTTTGGACAGCAATTTGGACCTGTGCCCCAAGGACTATACAACAACGCATACTCTTTGACCAAGCAATACCATCACTAGGTTTAGATCTCAAAGAGATAAAAAAGGGGAAAGAACTATATCTACAAAGATATTTAAAGCAGCTCTTTTTGTGGAGGCAAAGAATTAGGAAGTGAGAAAATACCTATCGTTTGGAGAATGGCTAAGTAAATTATATGATATAATTATAATGGAATACCATTGTGTCACAAAAAAATAAAGAGCAGGGGGAGCTCATAAAAACTTGGAAAGATACAAATTGAAGCAAAGTGAAGTTATCAGAACAAGGACAGATTGACAGCAATACTGTACAATGAACAACTATGAATAATATCTATTCTCCAAAACACAATGATCCCAAACAATCCCAAAGGATTCATGATAAAAACAAACAAAAATGCTATCTTCTTCAAGAGAAAGAAATGATGGAGTTTGATCCAGAACAAAGCAAATGCCTTCCACATTCCTTCTTAACTTTTCTTTTTTTTTTGTTTGGGTTTTCTTCCATAGAAGAATTAATATAGGGGGAAAAGTTTTTCAAGATTGGACATGTAAAATCTTTTCAGCAGCGAGTTAGTGGGAAAGGGAAGGAGGGAGAGAATTCAACACTCAAAATTCTTTTTAAAATGTTAAAAACTGTTTTTACATGTAATTGGGGTAAATTAAATTAAATTTTTTTTAAAAAGACAGAAATGTGACTAGGCAATTATACAAAATATTGATAGTGATACAGAATAGAATCAATTATAAATGCAGACAAAATCAATTTGATTTTCTCAAAACAAACAAAAAGTTTTTTATCTAGAAAAGACACTATAGTAAATGGCCTTAAAGAAATTATATACAAAGTTAACTCAGAGATTTATTTTAAGATAAGAAAATTAAAAATATATACTTTATGAAATATATGTTATATATCTATATATAGTCAATACACATGTTTAATATATGTATAAAAAGCATATAAATGTGGAAAGGTTTAATAGTTTCTGAATGCAGACATGAAGTTTGGATCAGTTACATACATAAAGAAAGTTTGAAACTCCAAATCCAAAATGGTTAAATTTTACCATTTTAGTAACAAACAGCAAATTTGCAAAGGAGGGAGTTGAAAGACCTCTATTTACATCCTGCCTCATATTCTTACTGTGTGAACTTGAACAAAATACTTAAATTCCATGAGCCTCAGTTTTCTTATCTGTAGAGTAATAATAATAATATCTCCCACATCAGAAAGTCGTTGTGAGGACCAAAGGAAACATATATAAAGTGCAAGCAATGATAATTATTGCTTAACTTAATTGACAGATATCTAGAATTACATATTCACATTTTTTCTTTTTTAGTTCTAATGACTAATTTTATTTCCTTTGCCAGCATTTAAGTAGCACACTTCACTGCAGACCAATATTTATTTGAGCCTGTAGTGTATGTTGCTTGCATTAATGTGCATGTCCATGTACAAGTGTGCAAATTTTGTAAATATGACACTAAATAAATTGATGTTTTCTAATTTAAAAGTTATAAGGTGCTATTTCTAGAATTTAAATAAAGTTCTAGCTGCCTGTCCTATGACCACATATGCACATTTAGAGGATGATCATATTAAAAAATTAAAACATTTTTTCATATCTAGACAAATTATTTTTATAGAACATTTTGCCCCCTGACTTCCATGTAAGATAAAGTATCCCATATGCTGACTTAGATGTCATTCTCCTCTAAAGCCTCTCACCTCTAACAGCAAGATTAAAACAAGAATTAGAATATTTATCTTCAAAATAGATGTATATTTAAATGTGGAAGGTAGGCCCCAGGATAATTTGTGTTCCTCTCTAGAATTAGATAAGGATGATCTGAGTGTAATGGGAAATGCATGAGTAGAAAGAAGTCTATTTTTTCTGATTCCTGTATTCCTGTATTCTTAACTTCTTAAACATAATGACCAGATTTGGCTGCACAAATTCTAGCAATGAAACTTGATGAGATTAAGTATTCTACTTTAAAATGCAAATATTCATTATAAAAAGAATCCACTGAGTCAACAAATTCATATTCAGTGCATAATATATACCAGTATAATATTTATTGGGAAAGATGGGGGATTGAAAAAACAGGGGATCCTGAAGGTTTGTAGCAGGGAATGGAGGAGTTGAAGGGTGGGAGAGAATATGGCTGCCGGTGAGGCAAAGGAGAGAGATGCCCCCAGATTTCCACTTCTCATATTTGTGTTTGTTTCCTTTCTACACTGTGCTACATTCTAGAGATTCAAAGAAACTTGCCAACAGTTCCTGGTCTCAAGAAGATCATGTTGTCCAGAAACAAGACCAACAGGCAAAAAGTATGTACAAACAGGACAGAAATAAATGATAGTTAGATATATCATATTGAATATACATACATTCATGTGTAGATATATTCAAATATGTACATTTATGTGTATGTATATGTATGTGTCTGTATGAATAGTCTAAAAAAGAAAGCACAAAAATTAATGAGGACTAGGAAAGGATTTTTGAAGAAGATAGGGCAGTAGGAGACAGAGTTGAGGAAGGAGAGAATTCCAGACATGGGGAAAAGATAGTGAAAATGTTCAATGAGGAGAACGAGTATACTGTGCAAAGAAAAGAATTTCTGGGCCTTTTAAATGGAAGATGTGTAAAGAAATTTAGAACGGGATTTGGCCGAGAAGGCAGAGTGGAGGTATGTCATCTTTAGACTTTTCCAAATTCTCCTCCAAACAAGTAATGCCTCAACATGAATATAAAATAATGCCTCAAAATGAATTCTGGCATGGCACAAACAATGGAGATTTTGTTTTTCCTGCTCAAGGTGTCTTGGATGGTTATCAGAAAAGGAAATCAGTGGTGGGAGATGGCTTCCAGAACTCTCAGCCAACAGGAAGAAAGGGGGTCAGAAAATTGCTCAGAAGATTGCAAATGGCCATTTGCTGGCACTGGGAACAAGACTCTGCATTTCCCATCTGCAGTTCTGGATCACCATCCCAGAACAAGGAGGAGGACTAGCAGGAGTTGGATCATAGTTCTAGGGTGGAAAGGAGAGCTGATGGTCATTCAGAGCACAGACCAGGAGGAGAATGATCACACCTCTCTTTAGACCATATCACCATGGAAGAACTGAAACTTGTAGAGCCACAAGATTAGATATGAAGATAGCAGCCCCAAACCCCTGAAGTTTAAAAGAATGTCTCCTAAATCTTGTTCTTTAACCTCAAATCCTTCACGCTTCAGTTCTATCCCAAGCTGTCACCCCTGAACTATGATGCACCCTCTTCCTTTCCTAATTTGATCCTTTGGTAAATCAATTCAACGCTGCCCTGTTCCCTGGATTATTTGAACCTTTTATCCTATTTAAGAACATGGTAGAAATGAATTCAGAGAAGCAGGCTACTTTCTTGTGGAAATGTGCTTGATGCCCAGCACATAGCAGGCACTTTCATAAATGCTCGTTTATAAATTTTATTTAGTCAATTTAAAACATTATTCCTTGGTTATAAGAATCATATTTTATCCCTTCCTCTCCTAATTCCACCCTTCCCATAGCCGACATGCAATTCCACTGGGTATTATATGTGTCCTTGATCAGAACCTATTTCCATGTTGTTGATGTTTGTACTGGGATGCTCATTTAGAGTCTATATCCCTAATCATATCCCCCTTGACCCATGTAGTCAAGCAGTTGTTTTCCTTCTGTGTTTCTACTCCCACAGTTTTTTTCTGAATGGGGATAGTGTTCTTTCTCATAGATCCCTCTGGGTTATTCAGGATCACTGCATTGCAACTAATGGAGAAGTCCATTACATTTGATTGTACCACAGTGTGTCAGTCTCTGTGTACAATGTTTTCCTGGTTCTGCTCCTTTCACCCTGCATCAGTTCCTGGAGGTCACTCCAGTTCACATGGAATTCCTCCACTTTATTATTCCTTTGAGTACAATAGTATTCCATCACCAACATATACCACAATTTGTTCAACCATTCCCCAGTTTAAGGGCATCCCCTCATTTTCCAATTTTTTGCCACCACAGAGAGAGCAGCTATGAATATTCTTGTACAAGTCTTTTTCCTTATCATCTTTTTGGGATACAAACCCAGCAATGCTATGGTTGGATCAAAAGGTAGGCAGTCTTTTAATGCACTTTGGGCACAGTTCCAAATTGCCCTCCAGAATGGTTAGATCAATTCATAAGTCCACCAGCAGTGCATTAATGTACCAACTTTGCCACATCCCCACCAGCATTCATTACTTTCCATTGTTGTCATGTTAGCCAATCTGCTAGGTCTGAGGTGGTACCTCAGAGTTGTTTTGATTTGCATCTCTCTGATTATAAAAGATTTAGAACACTTTTTCAGGTGCTTATTAATAGTTTTGATTTCTTTAACTGAAAATTGCCTATTCGTGTCCCGTGCCCATTAATAAATTGGAGAATGGCTTGATTTTTTGTACAATTGATTTAGCTCTTTATAAATTTGAGTAATTAGACCTTTGTCAGAGGTTTTTGTTATGAAGATTGTTTCCCAATTCGTTACCTCCCTTCTAATTTTGGTTGCATTAGTTTTGTTTGTTCAAAAACTTTTTAATTTGACATAACCAAAATTGTTTATTTTACAGTTTGGGTTTTTTTCTAACTCTTGCTTGGTTTTAAAATCATTCCTTTCCCAAAGATCTGACATGTATACTATTCTGTGTTCACCTAATTTACTTATAGTTTCCTTCTTTATGTTCAAGCCATTCATAAATGTTTATTGAATTGAACTGATTAGATATAGATCTTGCATTTCTAAAAAACAAGTACTGAGTGATATTAAAATATATTTAATTGGTGCATTTTATCTTTGGTCAAAATGATTTCTCAGAAAAAGCCTCTTCTCCCATTAATCTTTTTTAATCTTATGAAAATGAAAACCAATTAAGCAAAAATATTGCATAGGATCACCTCATCTACAAGGTATATAACATTTTGCATGAAGCATGTGCCATGATCAAACTTCCAGAAATAAGCCTCTTGTGTTTATTGTACCCTCTCCTGCCTGGTTATTGGTGTTTCACTCCTAATAACATTTTCATCCTTTTCCTGAATAGGATGATCAAAAGAATTGAATGTTAAGAAAACTCAAAATAGCCAGCTTTGCCCTTTAGTGGGAAAAGTTTATTACTGTCTAAATACAATATTTAGGTTTATGTGTAGACTTTATTTGTAGGAAATATATCTATGATTACAAATAATTGCCTAAAGTAGTTTTGGCAATAAATACTTGGTAATTGATCTATTTTTCTACTTTGACTTTACTGAAAGTCATTTATTGTTTTATTATCATACCAGACAGAACACTTTATTTTTTTCTAAGGAAGTTTCTCCCTAGTCTCTCCAACTATTCCTGATGGGCTTTTCCTTCAATGGTTCCCTGAAATAGAACAAAGAATTCTTTGCCCAAAATGAATAACATGATCTGCTAAGCACTACTATTTAGGATTTTAGAAATGTATCAAGTTCACAACTGTGAAGTCCCTTCTAATTCTGAAGATTTATGGAATCATATTTCAAATATTTCCTATTTTGGAACTCATTTTTCTCAGAACTCTTACGAGAATTATGTCTAAAATTCTTGAAAGAAGCTCCCTTGTCAAGCAGTGCTGGTAATGATATGACAGAAGGAATGGTGTAAAAGACCCAAAGAAAGGTAGCCAATTGGGTAAAGAAGATAGGGCAGCCTAGAACATTGGGGACTACTTGGAAAGGGTCACGTGATGGGTTAGATTCTCACTGGGCACTGAGTATCTGATGGTCATATCTATTTCACCATCACTATACCTAGAAAAGGAAAAAGATTGCTAAAATTGGAAATGTGAGTTGACTAAAACAAATCTCATTATTAGATCCATGACTGACCTGATGCTAAGTAATATGTGATGTAATTAACATCTAGCAAATACCAAAGCTTTAGTCAAGAGCAATTCCTTCTTTCCTCTAATTCTTCTCTTTACTTGTTATATTATAATTAATTCAACTTATGGATCAATAAGTGATCAGTAAGTACTTTATGATAAAATATGATTATTTGTTTTCCATATATATGAATATGATCGAAGAATACTGTGCTAAAACCAGTTGGTATGTATGTATCTATCTACATACACACATATTGATCAATTATAGCCTCATCCCTGATTTAAAAAAAACATAATTCTTTATATATATTTGTATTAAAATGCTTATGTTTTTATTTCTGAATATTGACTACTTATTTTTTTTGCAAATAATGATGCAAAAAGGGAAATGAAGAATTCAGAAATTAAGAAAATTAAGGAAATGTTATAGAGAAGAATAAGTAGAATATAACAACTGCTTAGAGATGAGAAGTAGGGAGGATAGAAAAGTCAAATATCTCACCTAAGGTTACACTGATGGTGCCACTAATACGTGAAAATCAGGAGAAGAAAATGAGGTAAGCAATCCTTTGCTTCTTTGTCTCTGTCTCTGTCTCTCTATCTTTCTCTCTCTCTCCCTCCATTTATATTTTCTCTTTATTTAGTTTTAAATCAAGAAAATATTTGTACTTACAATGCATGGATCACAGTTATAACATATTTATATACATATGCATATTATATACATATACATATATAAACATAAACACATATATAAATTAAGTTTCAGTTCGTCTATTCCAGGTGACTTTGATTTATAAAAGACAATTAAGAGCTCTTTTAGTCTGTCTTTCTTTCCTTTAGAGCTAGA
This sequence comes from Monodelphis domestica, assembly GCF_027887165.1. NCBI lineage: Eukaryota > Metazoa > Chordata > Mammalia > Didelphimorphia > Didelphidae > Monodelphis > Monodelphis domestica. The sequence goes on along the minus strand of NC_077229.1, from coordinate 327,962,471 downwards.
AGAGTACTTAGAGGTCATTTAGTCAAACCACCCCCATTTAAAGATTAAAAAGAAAATTAAATAAAACAAAATTGAGACTTAGAGAGGTACATGGTCACACAAATAGAAAGTAGAAAATCTGGGATTCGAGCTTAAATTTTCTTTTACTTTAAACTGTCCAATGTACCATATTGTCTCTAGATTTTTTCTTTTCTTTTTCTTTCTTTTTTTCCTCTTTCTTTTCTCCTCTGTGTTGTCACTTTACAAAGATCATTTCTCTTGGTAGAGAAAAAAAGTAAAGTCAGAGTTGAGTAGTTTTTGTTTTTTTTTCCCTCAATTTTTCATACTATTCTATCCATTCCAAATTGGGTTTTATCACTTCTATAATGTTCTGTTTTATTCCATTGTAGCCTCTTATTGGCAAGGGGACTGATGGAAAGTATAGTTTGTTTATTTATTTGTCTTGGTTTGTTTGATTTTCCCAAGGATTATGAAGGTGAAAGTCTTGAGGGACAATTTGCTTTCTGAGGAAAGTAGAGACCCACAGGTATACCACAACCAACAATAAGAAGATGACAAGAATATATGCTGCTTCTATTTTGAACTGAATACAATCATGACATTAGAGTCTTGTGTGTCTCACTGACCAATTAACAGATGATCTATATGTACAAAGGTGGAATTTGCCTGGACATACTTGCTTATACATAGTGAGGTTATATTCTCCCTGCATTCTCTTCTGCTTCATCTCTGCCTCTAACAACACCATCCATAGGAATTTCTTTCTCTATTTTAATCTTACTTATTTGCTGCCTATATATTTGGTGTTTTGTCTCTAGGTAAAGCTATCATTAATTTTTCTTACATTTTGTATAAGTGTGCCAAGCAATGGAAAGAAAGTCAAATAGGAGTTTGATGTTATCTTGTACCTATCTGGGAAGCTGTATTAATCCCCCTTCCTGTCTCCACACGAGAGGTATAGAGCCTACTATATGCCAGACACTTTAGTAGCCCTTTATTTATTATTAGCCCTTTATTTATTATTACTAGGCCATTATTTTATTTACACTCTAGTTTTGGCATTTCTATTCATTGATTTCTTTTCTTTTCTTTTTTTTTAAACTTTACCTTCTTTCTTAGAACCAATACTTCCAAGGCAGAAGAGTGGTAAGGGTTAGGCAATTGGGGTTAAGTTACTTGCCCAGGGTCACACAGCTGGGAAGTGTCTGAGATTTGAACCTTGGACCTCCCGTCTCTAGGCCTGGCTCTCAATCCACTGAGCTACCCAGTTGGCCCCTATTCACTGATTTCTAAAAGTTACATTGATATGTGATTTCTCTGTGCAATCTGTGCTTTTTAGGAAAGTTCCACATTTTCTTTCTCATTGAAATAGTTTCTGTTGCATTATCAGTCTTTTAGACTTGAAAGGTTCATAGATCTGCTGGACTAATGTCCCTTATAAAAATTTATGGTATAGCCCAGATCCTTGTTTTTTTGAGCCTTTGAAATATTTTCTCTACAAATTTGAGGTGTATTATACTTTTTTTGGTTTCTCTGTTCTGCAATTCTAAGTTGGCATTGTTACTTTGTTAATGTTCCCTAATGTTCCTATGTTCCTATCATTTCTATTTTAGCAACCAATTTATGTTTTTCCTTTTCAGTCAGCAACAGATGTAGAATAGAGTCCTCTATCCCTTTGCAGAATGAAATGATCATTTCAGAAAAGCAACAATTTATTAGTTACTCTCTGCTTTTGACAATGTCCAGCCAATGTTCAAATATCCATCAGATATTAAGATAGTTGAAAGTTTCTACTTTTAATACTAATGCCTTTGGATCATCAATGTAATTTTTTTCTTAAACTATTTATTTCTTCCTTCTGTCTAAGTGGAATATAGTATAGTCCCAAGGGACTGCTGCTTCTGTTTATCTATCTCTTGATCTTCATCAAAATATCCACTGTGTTTCCCTCTCTTGGACATTAGATTTTCTCCTGTGAATGTATTTTTTCTCTAAATAATGCTACAATACCCATATTTTTATGTTTTTCTGTTTGTTTTATCCTTTGGAATAAACACTATTTTGAAGAACACAGTTTAAACTCCTTTTTTGTTCTTTCTTAAGTTTTCTGTTACTAAAATGACTTAAAACCTCTGCTTTCCTATCAATATGTAACATAGCCTTTTTATGTATAAGTCCTTCAACTTTTGTATACTTCAATTGATCTATGGGCCAATTGGCATGAGTACAAAACAACTTATCTATTATTGGTGACCCTCTTTGATTCTCATCCTTGTTCTTCCATATAACCTCTACAGAGAATCCATCTAACTTTCTAGAGGTCTTCCTCTAGTTTTTGTTTTCTTTCATTTTATAGGTATGAGAGGAATACTCTGTTTATCTATCTATTTAACCATACTCTTCTACCAGGTCACCTCATTTTCTGACTAAATATTTTCTCCATTGTATGGCTTAGCATATTTATATAGCTTGAAAAAGAAGTATTGAAAATATGCTACTCATTGCTGTCTAACCTCATATGCCTTACCATTATCCACTGGTTCTTACATAATTTTTATTTTGGGGGTACTATGGTATTCCAAAATGAAAACTGTCAATTTGACTGGAAAAAACAACTTGAAGAAATAGGGCTTTGTTTCTGATTATAATATAGCACCTCAGATTTCAAGAGAAAGCAACGAATATCCTAGCATTATCACTGAATCTTTTGTGTGTATTATAGGATTCTGATTAAACATTGATGATATATATGCAGAATAGGCAGTCAAAATTTGATTGTTCCTTGCATCATTAGAGGGAATTCTAGTATTGATAAGATGTTTCTATTTGAATATAATTGGTAATGATGAGGGATTTAATTATCCTGGAATTTGGTTATTCTCTTTGTCAAAAGCAGTCATAAATAGCTTCCCACCTTAACATGATAAATTTGTGCTTCAAAAGGTAGAAAACAAAGGAAAGAGTAATTTTTTAAAAAATTACCAACAGGGAGGAACTGCTTTTTGTGGCAGAAAAGATAAGTATCTTGGGAAGAAATTAATCACTCCCAGAATTTGTGTTACAGTAGAAGAAAGGCAATTTATAGTCTGGTGTTTTCATTAAATATTTCAGATGTTTTCAAATTTGATCTCACTGACTAAAATATTATGACCTAAAAGCCAGTGACATCATAAACAAATTTGAGGAGAAAAGAAATGGAATATTCATTACCAAACAAGGAATGGAAAGCTTCACAGGAAATGATATAGACATTTTTTATTCTGGACAATTGATAATTTTTCCATGAAAAAGATAATGTGATTTAACAAGAAGGTAACACAACTGAGAAAAATTGTTTTCAGTAAACCTCTTTTTGAAAGGTCTCATATTCAAAATATATAATGAATTATATTAAATTTATAAAGCAAAAATCCATTAACTATTTCATAGTCAAAGGATGCGGACAGGCTGTTTAAAAAAACACATCCAACCTATCAATAACATGTGAAAAAAAGTTCTAAATCACTACTAATTCAGGAAGTAAAGCATTGCACACCCATCAAATTGACAAAGAGTACATAAAAGGAAAATAGCAAATATTTATATGACAAGAAAAACATGCTTACTAATTCATTTTTGGTGGAATCAAGAATTAGGTTCACCCAAAGAAATAATAAGGAAAAAGACATGTACAAGAATATTCAGAGCTGCACTCTGTGGTGGCAAAAAATTGGAAAATGAGGGGATGCCCTTCAATTGGGAATGGCTGAACAAATTGTGGTATATGTTGGTGATGTAATACTATTGTGCTCAAAGAAATAATGAACTGGAAGAATTCCATGTGAACTGGAATGACCTCTAAGAATTGATGCAGTGAGAGGAGCAGAACCAGGAGAACATTGTATACAGAGATGGATACACTGTGGCAAAATTGAACATGATGGACTTCTATATTAGCAGCAATATTTGCTGATATTTTGTGTTACATTGTCTTTAGCTTGCTTCTTACAATGCTTTATTGGTGAGAATCCTGCATTTATCTCCCCAATCTTCTTTTTAATTTTTCTAGGAAAAGAGAACAAAACAGAATAGGCCATGACATGACTTTCCCAGGAGACCTAGGTCACTTTTTAAGCTTCATTTTTTTAAACATTACTGGCTGATTTAATGAGACTGGAGGGAAGATAGCTTTTTTTTTTTTTAAGGCCACCTGCTATAAAATGGGATTATAGTGTTCCTGTGTAATACTGCTGGGATATCCTATTGTTAAAATAAAAGAGTTGTATGAAGGCCCATTCTTCAGAACCTTCATATTCCTGAAGGAGAACTATAAGTCATTTTAGTTTAGGGTTTGGGGAATTTTTTTGAGGGGTGGGGAAAGAAGAGAATTGCTTATAACCCTCAGAGTGACTGCTGCTTAAAGTTCATTATAAGGACTTGAGGTATGTTTTCATCTTCAGGTTTGAAAGACAAATCACTTTATCTGTTTGCTTTGTTTTCTGAAAGTTTGTTTTTTTAACTCATAATTCAGGGGTGCCAACCTTTCTTGACATTATCACTAGATAATTCTTCAGAATTAGATTGAGGTTTTGTGGGGTTTTTATTTCTCTTTTTTGTCTTATAGATGTCTAAATTTATTTTGCCATAACCTTTGCTCTGAGCTTAGCATTGTTTCTTTTGTAATGATCCTTTTTTATATAATATGAGATACTGAGAATATTGTTCGTATAACTTCTTTTGACAAAAAAAAATCCACAACAATTCTTAGAGACTTATGAGGAAGAACACTGTTCACATTCAGAGGAAAAACTATGGAAATAGAAACACAGAAGAAAAACAACTGCTCAATCACATGGGTCAATGGGGCTATGACTGTGGATGTAGACTCTAAATGATCACCCTAATGTAAATATCAATAATATGGAAATAGATCTTGATCAATGATATATGTAAAACCCAGTGGAATTGTGCCTCAGCTATGGGAATGGGTTTGGGAGACGGGAGGGCAAGAACATGAATTTTGTAACCATGGAAAAATATTCTAAATTAACTAATTAAATAAAAATTTCCCCAAAAATTAAAAAAAAAGAATTAGGTACAGCAATTTTATAAAGTAATTTGTAACTATGACCATGTTTATTAAATTAAACATACCCTTTTACCCAACTTAAAAGCGATAAAACTTTATTACATTTTAGATATTTCATAATTAAGTACTCTTGTAATTAAAACCTGCATTCTTTCTAGTGAATATGAATTAGAGAGGTGTTTTCCTACAGTAATACTCAAATCACCTACAAGAACTGGCCAAAAATGGGTGAGCAAAATAATAGGTAAATTATTTTTTACACTGAGGTAAGCTTCTGCATCAAGACATATTATATAGTTATTTAACAACATACAATCTGTCACAAAAGAAAGCCAATATAAGAGAAGAGAATGGAGCATAAGAAAGGATAATGAATTCAGTAAGCATTTAGTGCCAGTTGAATACAAGTCTTTGTTCTGGGCCATTAGTAAGACATAGTTAAAAACAAAACAAACAAACATAGTTCTTGACTTCATAGAACCTAGAATCTAATGAATATTAGAAGGGATGACAGGAAGATGTAAGAATAAAAAAATGTGGGTTTTATGCTAATATGAAAGTTCTAAAGTAATATTATGGTCACTGATTTAAAAAATAATTATAGCTTAAGTCAAAATGACTTTTAGTAGCTTCATTTACAAAGAGGTGGAAAGAGAAAAATTGGAAAAATATAAGAAGGTAGAGAAATGTCTAGGCTATCACCCTAAGAATTAAAGTCTCTCTAGAATCAATCTCTCCAGAAGCCAGGAAAGGTAGACTAGCCACTCACCCAGCTCACTGACACAGAGTCTCCAAAGGAGTTCAAAGGCAAGTCCAAAGGAGAAGGTCAAAAGGCAAATTCCATTGGACAGGACGTTCAGGACTTTTTAATAGTCCTTTCCCCCATCACTTCCTGTCCCTTCCCTATTTTATGGGAAACAATCACAGTCTTTCAATTTGACTAGCACTGCCCTGCTGCGGAACAGTGGCCTCTGGAGTTGTCAACCACTGTAACAAGTGGCTCATGAATTCTCTTACTTAGTGTTAAGTAGGGGTGCTTTGAGCTCTTGTTTTATTTAGCTTAAGTTAGACAAGGAGAGATTTAACCCTGTCTTCACAAGGAAAAGGTAAGTACATACATAAGTAACGATAATAGAAAAATCCAAAAAATGTGGGAACAATTCCCTTCCTTGGTTAATATCCTTCTGATCATTATAATTTTCTATAATGTATCATGTTAAGATCTTCCTGTAATCATGCTGTACATTAAATGATCTTGCTCTCAGAATTTTGAAATTTTTGTCAACATCTTTTAAAAAAATGAATACATCTAAATTTTTTATTGCTCTCAACTATTCCTTTAAAAAAAAAGACCATTTATTCTCTGAGTATCTCTCCCTCCTTTTCTCTCAAGTATACTCACATATACAAATATGTATAAAACATTGAAATAAAATGCTTTAACCTCTATCTGACTCCAAATAAGATAGACTGAAATTAACTTTTTGGAGTTATATAAATTCCAGGGATTAGAAAATTTTTAATAAAGTGTCTTAGTACAATAGTAAAAAAAATCCCTAAGCATTTGCTCCATGAATCAATGCATCACACAGCATAAAGCCTTAATTAGTAGTATCTTTTATAAAGGAATATAAACGACTAGGCAAAATATAAAGAATCTTTTTGCTATTCATTGTTATGAGAATTGGTAGTTTGCTCTATATTTGTATTTGGAAAGCAAAAATTGATTGTCATTATTTAAATGCCATACATACAATATTAAAATGGTTAAAACTGAAATGGAATTTACAACTACAAATCTAAAAATGGAAATATGTTTATGTCTTACCAGGAAAATAATACTGTGCCATAAATTAAATGAAACCTGAAATATAAAATTTAATTCTGTGTATCTAATATATAAATATATGTAGAATAATATTCAGGGCACAATACCATAATAAAACATTTAGCACTTGATGTAGAATAGGAAATTTCCAATTATGGGAAGGAAAATTTCATTAAAAATTTAGCTTTTTTAAATTTTCTAAATCCATATCCAGCTTTTAAAAATGCCACTGTTACTGAGAACTTGGAGAAATTACTTTCTAACTCAAGTTATGAAATAACATATTCATTGACATAAGGCATATTAGCTGAATGGGAACACTATTTTATATGATACTGTCTATTCAAATAATGGAATGATAACTGTCCATAACCCTGGATGACACTTTCTTAAATGATATATCTACTGCCAAAATTTTATAATCTAAATTTAGGTTTTCATTCTTCTGTTTTATCTTTCTTAATTTCAATATATTTTCCATCTTTTCTCTCTCAATTAAATTTTATAAATATTTATTATATAGCTACTATATATAAGGCACTCAAGGATTCAAAGAGATCAGATTCATATAATCATTTAATATTTGCAGAATACTTTTCTCATGATAAACATTTGATCCTTACAACAACTCTGTGAGTGATGTGTATACTATATTAGCCATATTTTTGCAGACGAGGAAACTAAGGCCCCAAGAGATTACCTAACCTGCCTAGGCTTCCATGGCTTGTAAATTTGTGAGGTAAGATTGAAACTCTGGTTTCCCTGGTTCTGCATGTTGTACTTTATGGATTGTACTCCTTTTCTGCCCCAGTAGCGACTTTGTCCTATACAGCTTATAAAGTATAAGTGAAATATAATAATAGTTGAGATAAAAGGTGCATTAAATTGGGGCCAAAAGTAGATTTCATGAAAAAGGTAGAAACTGATCTGAATTCTGGGAAAAAAAATAAATTCACCATGGTAGAAATGAGGAGTCTATTATGGACCTTGGGGAATATCTACTATGAATACTTTATGAATGGGAATAAACAATTTGTTTTCTACTACTAATCATTTTCTTTTCAGTTATCACCTTAACCTCTAGGTAGTATCTATTGTATGTCTGTAGGAAACATGAGAGTTCTCACTTTTCATAGAGAATAACAGCACTGAGAAAAGTCACATTTGAGACAAGAAAGGAGAAAAAGATAATATAGTTGTATAAAACTTCTACCTTCCTACACATGGAACAATGGTAGGCCACAATGTTTCATCCACTGATACACTCTAATCCCATAACAATGATAGATATTTTTTCTTATTCTTCTACATGTCTAACCTACAGAAGTTATTGACAGAATAGTTAAAAAGTATGAAATGGTAAAAAATTTTAAAAATTCATTGTCCATAGGACATGGTACCATCATCATCTGATAAAGGTTCAAATACTCAAATGTTCCTCTTTTCTCATATTCTATATCACAAAGGTCCCTTTTCCTAAAGTCCATGAGATTTTGCTTCTTTCCACTTAAAGGAATAGTATCATAGACTTGGAAATGGAAGATCTCTCAAAAGTCATCTAGTCTGATCTTCTACTCAAAGCATAATGATTATTTACTAGATCTCACAAAATGGTCTTCTTGTCTTTGATTTGAGACTTCCAAGTGACGATGTAATTGACTTACTTTTCAAAGTACCATAGTCTGTGTTTAGAAGACCCAAATTTGTGCAAAAATATAAATGTAATATCCATCATTGAAAACAAATAATTGAATAAAAACTCAAAGAATAGCATCATACAGAATTCATAAATACATTCTATTTTACACTTAATATATTGGAATAAAATATAAATTAATAAATAACAATAAAATTGTTTCTAATGGATTCTATTTATGATATTTAAAATATTTTGAAAATTATTTACTAGAAACCATTGATACCAAAACATGGCTGATAATATCTTACTTTTAAAATAGAACTGACAACATGACAATCATGGAATCATGTATTCCCTGCTAGCACATGTATAGTTCGTAACATATTGCATGCTGAATCAGAGAAGAGGGAAGATTGGAAGGAGGGAGAGAATATGCATTGCAAAATGCCAGAAAGTGATTATTAAAGTTGTATCTACATATAATCTAGAAAAAAAAATTAAAAAAACATCCATTATTCAAAAAACAGAATTACCAAGCAAAGTATCCCTGATTAGGTGCACATTGCCTGGCATATTAAAGATCTTTAATAAGCACTCATTGATTGACTGGCCTCACCTAATGCCCCAAAGAAGACTAATAATTTTGAGCTATATTGAATAACTCACTTCTTACTTTATGAAACTTACATGCTTCTAAAATCATTCATAACAACATAGATCTAGAGTTGATGGAGACCTCAGAGAATAGTTATCTTTAGTTCAGTGTTCAGGGAACAAAGGCCAAGCTAAATTAAATGACTTGCCCAGGATCACATAAACATCAAGGTTCAAGCCAAAGTCTTCTGACTTCAAGCCCAGAACTCTTTTGAATGATCCTTTGTGGAGATGGATTCCATTTTATGTGTTGTCTCTCAGAAATTAGAGTGTGGTCTCCTTGAGAGCAGGTAGTAGTTCTCTTTTTCTGTATGTCTTACCAGAAACATTGTAAATATTTAATAAATGATTTCTTATTCCTTCCCTCATTCAATTAGCTTTAAAGATTTATGAGTTTAAATAGACTTTTGACCTTGAACTATGTCAGTCCCAATTCCATATTAATTTGAGACTCTGAACTCAATTATTAATTCAGATTATTTTCCTTTCTAATATAGCAGTTTTTGAGACTTTTTCTTCTTTTCTTGATCATTGTTAGGATGAAGTTCAGGACATTCATTAAATCAACATAAAGAATGAAAGTTTCAGCAGCACTTTTTCCAAATCTATGTCATTACTTTGATGACCAAAGTTCAAATGGCTCATTATGCCTCGATGTGGAAATATGATCAACAGAACCATTTTCCAAGTGAAAATATGTTGTTGCATATACAGTAGCAGCTGTCTTTCAAGGGACGGTGCTTCACTGATAACTCTTGGCCAGGGATAAGTTTTGTACGTGCCAGGGTTTAGGAGCTTGAAAAATCAAAATTGAAACAGCCAACCAAAAAATAAATGGAGGCATGAGACCATCTTCTGTGGCCTGCTGTTAAGTGTAGAAATATCTTATTCTGTCAATGTGATTTCATAGCAGGATGAAAAATGTCAAAAGTGAGGATGACAAATCAGTCTAGTGAGGAAAAATGACTCTTGGACAAGAGATGTCGTTTGTCATGATTGCCATTTGACTGCACTTTTCCCCTCTCTCCTTTTTCAGATGAATATTATTTTGCCAGTAATTTTAAATTATACTAAGTTCACAACAGGGTGATCATGAAAATCAAAGATTGTTGTTTTTTAAGAGTTGAGTAATATGCCAGAGATTCAAAACAGGAAAGCACTCAAGGCCATTTGCACATTCAAAAAGAAATATATATTTTTTAAATCTTTAATAGTTAACTTATAAAATATTATAGTTCTTTCGTTCAAGTGTCTATTTTTCCTAAATATAGGCAACAGCATGACTTTTTTTTTCAAAACTGACACAGCTGAGCACAGCTCTCTGAGCCACTGCATAATACGGGTGGTAATTAAGCCACAGCTTCAAGGTTGCATGGGCACAAGACAATTCAGCCTAATGAAGTATCGATCGGCTGCAGTCGAGGTAAAACAAGTTGACATTCATTTAGAGGTAGCAATGCGAATGTACCATAATGCCACCAAAGAAATAAGGGGAGCAAACAATGAGGCTGAATTTTAATCTTGCAAACACAATTAAGAATCTTATTTATAGCATGTTGCTATCACTTAAACTAAAGCTAATTGCATACTTACTGCCCTGACATAAGATACCTAAATCAGCAGAAATTATATATATATAGCATCATGGCCACAAAAAAAAAAGGCAGGAGTAGGGGTAGAGAAAAGGCATATGAAGTTCAGCGTTTCAATTAGAGCCAATCCCAGTACTTTAGAAAATCTTCCTGATGAAAAGTACTTGGAATTTCCCAATTAGCTATTTCGCACAGTTGAGTTTATTTTAAAGTGCTATGTTGAACATTTTAGAAACAGAAGAATTCTACCTACATTAAGTTTATAAGATAGTCAACCACTCCCAAAACATTATTAATCACATTTTTATTTTACAAATTCTTCATGCAAATAAAACATGTCATATCTTATCAAGGACACATTTCTGAAGCAAACATATGGGATACTTCATTAGTTACTACATGCCTTATACTTACAGAGAAGACTTGGTTTTAATCAACCAAAGTTAAAACACCATTTTCAGTTAAACAATGAGAAAAGGGATATAAATACTTCCCTATTTAAAACTCCAAAAATATAGAAAAGAAATGTTGTAAAAGAAACTTCCAATTAAAGGATTTACTTTACTCATACTAATTTTTGAAGATTGAACCTTGAGTTATTGGATAATATCTGTTTTCAGAGAAGAAAAGCTCATGTGATTGATGTGAAAATGTCATTATCAATTCCAGGTGATTAAAAAATCTAGCTAATCTGATTACCACACAATGCACAAACTTTAACTGCATTAAGATGCTTTCATGCTTTCTTCGAATACCTTTTATGTTTATTTTAATATTAAAACATCCACAAAATGATATGGACAGTTCAAGACTATCACTGACATTAATCACAAACCTATTTTCTAATGCAGTGTCTGAAAAGTTCATTTTTGACAAATGGAGTCTTTGACTTTATAAACTAGTATGGGCAACTTGCTTCCATGAAGAATACAGCTTTAAATCTTTCAAGGAGACACTGAGAAATGTTTATAAATGCACAAATGCTACCTAGAGAAGTCATTCAATCAAAGCATTTATAATAGAGTCAGAATACAAATGTATTCTGGCTAATCGGCCAAAGGTGCAAGCACTTTACAGCTTGCACCAGTCACATTTTCTCATGAAAAATACCACCAAATAAATGAGAAAGTGCTAATGTGTTTAATTGCATTGCAGACCTCAGGCAGATAGACATTTCTTTTAAAAAGTCACTCATTAAAAGGCTGAATGCCAGATGTTGTGATTCACAGTGATTGCCCTACTTGTTTGATGAATAAAAACATTATCTATCTGTGAGGAAGTAGATCTGAAAATATTTAGATAAGTGGATAGCAAACCAAACAAAAAAAAAACCCAGGAATTTTGCAAATTTCAATTTTTTGCTTTTGGATTCAAGATTTTTTTTCTTTTGCATTGTATCCATACTCCTGTTTACTGAATACAGATGATTGCTTTAAAATGTTAGAAAAAAGTGGTCAGGATTGTGAATTCATTACTTTTATGGTCCAGAACTACCTTTACCCAGAGAACTTTAGCTAAAGTTCCCAAACTGTTGCACAATCAAAAATGTCACTACAACCACAGTCCATTTTCTCATAAATAGGTGCTGTCTAGGTACAGGGTGGGGAGGGGAGAGAAGGCACATCATAAGCTTGGAGAGCCCACCATTATAATGGGTGAGGTCGTAGCTCAAAACATAGACGCTACTGGGCCAAATATCAATTTGAAAAGATTCTTTAAGAAATGTATTCATTTTTTCTTTCATTTGGGAAGAGGTAGAGAGGCTTTCTTTTTTCTTTCTTTTTTTTTAAACCCTTACCTTCGGTCTTGGAGTCAATACTGTATATTGGCTCCAAGGCAGAAGAGTGGTAAGGGCTAGGCAATGGGGGTCAAGTGACTTGCCCAGGGTCACACAGCTGGGAAGTGTGGAGAGGCTTTCTATCTTCCAATGGCAAAAAGTTTCTAGCACCCAAAATGTACTCTCTGCACATCTGTTAATTCCAGTTTTACATTTTATTTTATTATATTTCTATAATCATGTAGTCTTTATGATAAACATTGCAAAACACTATCTTTAAAATAAATGTGCAAATTATAAAGAAACAAGGTACATTTTAAAAAAAGGGGGGAAAGGTGATTTTACTGGTTTAGGTAATTCCCAGGTGAGAAAATTCCCTCTACCAATACTGGTTAGCACTTTCCCTTTAACTGCTAGTAAAGAATTTCCTGGAGGACTGGTTAAGTGACTTCCCCTGGGACACAGAGACATGTTTTAAAGGGAGGATTAAAGCTCTGATCTTCCTGACATTGAGTTTTACCTGCAAGCTACTCTATGCCCTGCTGCCTCTCACCTTTCCTATAAGGGGACAACATATAAGCTTTCTCATGTAGTCCATTTTCCTGCAGGGCAGCTGTGATAGTATTCTTAGTAAACGGTACCATTTTCAAGAAGTATAGTATTATTACCAAATGAGATATTATATAGCATTCATACTAGGATTGATTTTTCCTATGGCTTTAATATAAATATGATGATGATGAAACAATGGTAATGAAGATAACACAGAGATAGAGGTGGGAAGTGATCAAGACAAGGCAAAAGAACCAAAATTACATCTAGGAAAATTGTATACATGGGAATGAAGGTTTGTGAATTTATAGCAGATTAAAGCTTCTGGTTCCTTCAGCTGCTCAGTGCTAATGAGGCCAAGGTCAGGAGTTCAGTACCCATGTGGGCTGGTTAACTTTATTCTCTTGCATAACCACACACTGCAACTCAAGTCCTACTGAAGAAAGGTCAGTAACAGCATCTTTGTATGTACAAAAGATGGTGTGTTATTATTAGTAGTAGTGGCATTATTCAGTGAGCTGACATGATTTTCCATGATTGGGTTTTGAAACAGTTGAATATTTAATGAATTACTCATAAATCTTAAAGCTTACAGATCTCTTTCTTTTTAGCAGATTTAAGAAGTTGTAGGCAGTATAATATTACCTTCTTGCAGATGAGAAAACTGAGGTTCAGAAGCATTAAATCATTTGTCTAGAGTTACATGGTTAATAAATAGTGCTCTGATCATAAATTGGTATGCTTTTCATGGCACCAAAGAGGCTCTGTTTTTAGAAATATTCTATGTTCATAGAATTAAGCTAAGGGATGAAGATACAAAGGAAAACTGAAGCCAATATTGCCCTCAAAGAGGATTTTACAAGTGTCCAGAGGAGAAGATGATAGATATAGAAATGGGTATGATATGCAGTAGAATGTGAAGAAATGAAGAAGAGGAGATGAAGAAGATATCACTTTCATGTTGGGGTATCAGAGAAGGATTAATGGAAGAGGTGGTACCACATCTGGCTTCTGAATGAGGAGAAAAATGGTTCAGCAGTTAGAGATATGGAGAAAGTACATTCTAGGCATAGGAGTGAGAATGTGGCAGTGTGAAAGATTGGAAGTAAAAGAAAACAGAACAAAATTAAAGTAGTCACTTTATGTGGAAATACCAAACAGTTTGATGTCACGTTATGGAACTCCATAAATGCCAGTCTAAGGAGTTTGTATTTTATCCTATAATCTCCTTGGACTGCTATTTAAGATTCCCCACAATGTCAATTATATACCATCAAAGTCATTTGCTCAGGGAAAAGACATTGTCAGACTTGTGGATTATTAATAATTATCTTAGTAGTTATGTGGATGCTGAAATATAGAGAGGAGACACCAGGGACAGGAAGGCCAATTACAAGACCATTATAACAGCCCAGGTCAGAAGTAATGAGGGTGGAATTAAGTTCAAGAACCTAAGTGTGATGAGATGCATATTGAAACCCCTGGGACTTCTTCCAATAATACTAAGTACATTAAGAGTAGCTATTGTCCTGTGAGCTATTACTATTGCCATCATGGTAATACTAATGGTAGGAATTATATTGTCATAATTATAGTGATATGGGCAGCAAGGTGGTACAATGGATAGAGCTGGGTCTGGAGTCAGAAAGATCTGAATTCAAATTCATCCTCAAAACCTTAGTAGGTAATCCTACCCAAGTCACTTAAATTTGTTTATTTCGGTTTCCTCATCTGTAAAATGAACTGGAAAAAGAAATGACAAAGTACTATATTATCTTTCCTAAGAAAACCCCAAATGGGGCTACAAAATCAGATACAATTAGGACCACTAAACAACAGCAACAACTATATTACTGTCAACATTCTAATTATTGTTTTGGGCTTTTTATGCTAAAATTCTTTTCCACAGGAGTAGATATATTTATAGGTAGATGATAGATACATAAATAGATAGATATATAGACAGACAGAGACAGATAGATAGATAGAACAGTAATTGTATTTATTATATGTTTTGACACTGTGATAAGCATTAGGATACAAATACAAGCAATTAAGATATTCTTTGCCTTTAAGAAGCTACACTCAAATAATACAATACAATACAGTACAATATAAAAAGGAGAGATGAAAAGTAAAATGGAGACTGGGAAGAGTTATGAAAAGCAAGATAGGGAGATATCCAGGAAGTAGTGTGGCTAATCCAGCAAACTTTGGTTTTCCAGGAAGTTGAAGAGTGAATATAGTTCATTTCCTGGTCTTTTAAATATGAAAGAAATTTTATCAGGACTAGGACATAAAATATTATATTTTTAAAATCATATAACTTTTGTCTAGGAAAGGACATTAGATATCATTTATTCTAATCTCATTTTAAGGTATGAAAAATTAAATCCATAATGGTCAAGTCATAGATTCAAAGCTATCCAGGTATTGGAAATCTATAAATTCCTTCAACACTTAGAATCTTAGAGCTCAAAGGAACCTCAGAAATTATCCTTTTTAAACCCTATCAAGATCATAAATCCTGCCTCCAAATTTACAAATGGTCTAGCTTTCCCTTAAAGTCTTTCTATGGTAGCAAACTCATGATCCTCTTTGGCAATCCTTTCTACTTTCTGATAGCTATAATTTTTAGGATTTGCTTCCTAACATTTAGCTGAAATCTATCTACTAGTAATTTCTATGAATTTGCTTAACTTCTGGGGTCTAAGAAAAAATAATTTTGTCCTTCCAAAAGAAAATTGTTCATTGTTTTTCAAATATTAAAGGAACATCATTTCACCCTTCTAGTTAAACGTCTCTATTTCTTTGATCAATTTTTGTATGGTGTTATAAATAGAGCAGTGGGTCTCAAGTCAGGAAGACCTGAATTCATAATGCCACCTTAGATATTTACTTGCTGCATGACCCTAAGCAAGTTACTTAACCTCTATTTGTCTCAATTTTCTCAAATGGGGATAATAATAGCACCTGATTCCCAAGATGGTTTTAGAATCAAATGAAATATTTGTTAAGTGCCTGACAGTGTATGACACACAAGAAGTGCTATATAAATGATGGTATTTTCATCATCATTATTATTTACTGGTTTTGAATCCTTTCACCATCCTAGAGGCTTTCCAGCTTGTCAATATCCTTTTATAAGTGAGGAACCACCTAGAACAGGACAGGATACTGTTAATGTTATCTGGAGCAAGAAGACTACAACAGCACTATTGTCTCCTTTGCTCTAAACTTCCATAAATGAATCCTATAACCACATTAATTAGCTCTAATGGCTATAGGGAGAAGGGCAAGACAAAGTCTTTCTTTGCTTCGTAGTGGTTATTTTCCTTTGATTCCTTTTGCTGTTTAGAGGAGTATGTGGAGGAGGGAGGAGAAACCCTGGATGAGAAGGTGGAAATTTGCCATCAGAGGCTGACAGTTACCAAGATAAAGTGTGCTAAATGTGGCCAGAGCTTGCATTAAATAAGCTAATTGGCTTGAAAATGAGATCCAAACATGTTGACTTGAAAGGAGATTTTTGATTCATCGGTGACAATGTTGCCTTTGATTCATAGTTAGCACTATGAGACTCCATATCAGAATGCCTGGGCTCTGGGCATGGGAGTAAGGGGGAGAGGAGGACTGAGAGATCTCTGAGAAAGACATACATATATTTCACCTAACATATGTAGTGTGCATACACATATTTTACATTTTTACAAGGTTGGTTAATAACTACCTCTGATAAACCCCATTATTTATATCACATTCATCTATAGTATTGAAATAAATGGCTGATGTAGCACATCGAGGTGAAATGAATGTTTGTTTCAACATGGTGTGCCTCATCAGCCATTTATTTCAATACCGTAGATGTGTAATGAATAAAATTTAGGGGAGAGGGGGAGACTGAGGCAGGTAGAAATTAGTTTCTCTCTGCAAGGAATATATATTTTTTAGAGGTTTATTAAAGGTTAAAGATTAAGAATATACAAGTATGAAACATGTGCCTAGGCCAGAGGCCTAGACAAAATAACCTCACATCATGGAAGAGACCTCTCTGCTCCAGAAACGGAAGTCCAAAAAAGCCCCAGCCCTTCAAAAGCCTTTGCTTAAATATCTTCTCGATCTCGGCCCAGGTGAGATTACAAGGCATTCTGGGGAAGTGGAGCAAAGGCTCATGGGGATTGTAGTCCTGTATTCGAGTCTATTTTTTACATCCCCCCGTGTGATCATTTGTGGAAAAATTAATTTTTCCCCAAAAGGATCATAAAAACATAATAAACTTAAAAGATTACAATAGTGTGAGGATAAGAGAAAAAAGAATAAAACCAATAATTTCTGAACACATTGACAAAAAGCTGTTAGGGGGCAGTCCCCTTTGGCATAAAAGTATACATACAAATAAATGTTCAATCAACCACACCCAAAGTTCAATTTTGTGCAACTTGTGGTCTGGAGGCTTCTTCATGGTGGCTTCTCCAACAGTTCAGTTCTGGATTCAGAGAGGTAGCATCTTCCTTATCTAAAATTCTTCTCAAAAGGAATTTAAACTTTGCAATTTAAATAATGATATTTTTTACATTCCCCCGTGTTGTGGGTGATTGATCAAAATCCCCAAAATTCTCAATAGCCCAATTAATTACAATAGCAAACACACTTTCATATTTCACATAAGTTGCTGTGTGACATTTTTAAAACCTATGAATTGATGGACATTTGTCACAATTTTTACAAACGTAGCAATCTTTCAACCTTGGTAATAAACATATTTTTTTTTTAAAACAAAGTAAAACTCATCTTGGGTTTAGAACATAATCAAGAAATCTATATATCATCCTGGTAGAAGTAAAATAGTGAGCTGAAGAGCATAAATAAAGGGGTGCTCCTTGTTCTTGGAGGCTTTTCCCAAGGGTACAAATGCCCTGAAATTAACTGCCCAACTTCCATTCACATGTGGGAAGGTTGGGGGTTATAAAATACATTTCACTTCAGCTACTAGAATGGGCCTTACCTCGTGGTAGGGGCAGGCAAAAATAACCAGACTGTTAAAAAAAAATTCCAAAATCATATTTAAAAAACCCTTAAAATCAAATCATTTGAGGTATTTAGCACATTAAAATCCCAAAGGTTGTTAATACAATTATAACCAGTTCTGAAGTCCATCTATCCTCAGCAAAATAGAGAAAAGCTGTTTTTTCATATATGGGCTTATTCACAACAATATTTGTTCAACAGTTATAGGGGAAAAACAACAGAATTTCAAAACTCAGTACATTCAAAATACATTCAATCAACCTTCAGTTCAAGCAGAATAATATTGAATCCAGTAATATATGAACTTAAAATCACAAAGTTAAACCTTAAACAAAACAATGCAATAGAATACAGATAATTTTATAAACCATTGGAGTCTGAAATGCCTTAGAATATAGCCTTTAGCCTCTTCAAAGTTCCTTGGGGTTTTTTTTTTGTTTGTTTTTAATTATCCATTTAAATGTCTATTGTCCAAAGGTAGAGTAGTAACGGCTAGGCTATGGGGTTCAAGGGCTCCGTCCAGGGCCCCATGACTGGGAAGCATCGGAGGCCAGATTTTAGCTAGAGACCTCCGGTCTCTGGGCCTGGCTTCCAGTTCGCTGGGCCACCCATTTTCCTCCCCAAAGTTAAAGTTGAATCTTTGGGCTGAGTCTGCTCCCAGACAGGCAGGCAAAATCAATGAAATTGCCAGAAGAGTCAAAAATCCTTTTAAACAGCCCATTGCTTTTTAGGTTTCTGTTTGAAAAGTCTGTTTCTTCTCTCTAGTCTTTTCTCTCTTTCCCCTCTCTGATCCCGCAGTGGCCAATACCCCCAGCCACGTGGAGGCTTAGCCTAAGGGAAAATCTCCTTTCCCTCTGGTCTCTCCCCTCCGCCCACGTGGCCAATACTGTTACCAGCTGGTCGCAATGAGTCCTGAGCGATCTGCTCCAAGGATCTGGGTGATGAGCCGGCTGGGTCGGGCTCCTGGGTCTGGGGCACAGAAATAGGCAGGCAGCGGGCGGTGAGAGGCCAGGAGCAGGAGCGGCTGCGGGGGTGGGCAAGGCCGGGACCAGGTACCAGGTGAGGATGATCAGGGCTGCAGGCTGCAGGCAGGAAGCGGCGGGGCCGCTTTCTAGGTACTAGCTATTAAAACTGAATTTAAGATCAGAAAAGAAATCAGAAGACTGAAAGTTCTTTTTCCCGTAGTGGTTAGCCAAACTGTAATGATTAAAATTTAGGGGAGAGGGGGAGACTGAGGCAGGTAGAAATTAGTTTCTCTCTGCAAGGAATATATATTTTTTAGAGGTTTATTAAAGGTTAAAGATTAAGAATATACAAGTATGAAACATGTGCCTAGGCCAGAGGCCTAGACAAAATAACCTCACATCATGGAAGAGACCTCTCTGCTCCAGAAACGGAAGTCCAAAAAAGCCCCAGCCCTTCAAAAGCCTTTGCTTAAATATCTTCTCGATCTCGGCCCAGGTGAGATTACAAGGCATTCTGGGGAAGTGGAGCAAAGGCTCATGGGGATTGTAGTCCTGTATTCGAGTCTATTTTTTACAGATGTCATCAGCATTTTGACTGATAGCCTTTTCTCAAGACTTTTCTTACCTAAACCGCTCACACAACAGCTTAATTTTAGGTAGGACATTAATCTTTGTGGGTTTGGGGAGAACTTGAGCCTAGAAATCTTTGCCTATACAAGTTTGGTGCTACAATGGCACTCTGCTATGTAATAGCGAAGGGGATGAAAAGGGGATGAAAATCTTAGAAACTAGAAACCACAGTCAAATAAAGGCATATTTAAATTCCTAATGCTGTTAAGACTAAAGGTTAAAAAAGTATCTGAAATATTTCTGAAGTTAAACCAATATGATCTTGTTTTCTTGGAGGGGAGAGTATTAGGAAGTGTGTAATAATGGCCATTGGAGGAAAACTATTCTGGGTCAAAACACTGAGCTGGAAAATCAAGTGTAGTGACTAGAGCAGGAAAACATTCTTTATTTCCACTTATAACTTTCTTCCCATGTAACAAATTGTTTTGGTTTCTAGTTGTATAACCATACCTGCCCAACTTGACTTGTAAAGCCACTATTTTAAACAAAAGTATAAGACTTCAAATTTGTCCCTAATAAATGTCATCTGAATCAAGATAAAAAATAGTTGATTAAGCATAGTTCCAAATTGCCCTCCAGAATGGTTGGATTAATTCACAACTCCACCAGCAATGCATTAAGGTCTCAACTTTGCCACATTCCCTCCAGCATTCATTACTTTCCTTTACCATCATGTTAGTCAATCCACTAGGTGTGAGGTGATACCTCAGAGTTGTTTTGATTTGCATCTCTCTGATTATAAAAGATTTAGAACACTTTTTCATGTGCTTATTAATAGTTTTGATTTCTTTAACTGAACATTGCCTATTCATGCCTCTTGCCCATTTATCAATTGAAGAATGGCTTGATTTTTTGTACAATTGGTTTTGCTCTTTATGAATTTGAGTAATTAGACCTTTGTCAGAGGTTTTTGTTATGAAGATTGTTTCCCAATTGGTTGCTTCCCTTCTAATTTTGGTTGCATTGGTTTTGTTTTAAATATTGTTTTGATGACCACTGCTTTATAGTATAGTTTGAGATCTGGGACTGCAAGGCCACCTTCCTTTGCATTTTTTTTCATGATTTCCCTGGATATCCTTGATCTTTTGTTCTTACAAATGAACTTTGTTATGTTTTTTTTTTAATATAATTCTGTAAAAAAGTTTTTTGGTAGTTGAATGGGTATGGCACTGAATAAGTAAATTAATTTGGGTAGGATTGTCATTTTTATTATGCTAGCTCATCCTACCCATGAGCAATCAATGTTTTTCCAATTGTTTAGATCTAGTTTTAATTGCGTGGGGAATGTTTTGTAGTTGTGTTCATATAGATCCTGTGTTTATCTTGGCAGATGGATTCCTAAGTATTTTATATTGTCTAGGGTGATTTTAAATGGAATTTCTCTTTCTAATTCTTGCTGCTGAGATGTGTTGGAAATATATAAAAATGTCGATGACTTATGTGGGTTTGTTTTATATCCTGTAACTTTGCCCTTCTCTGTGTTCCAGAATCCATTGTCATTTGGTTCCTGGCATATGGTTTGGTCTTTTCCTGCAAAACTCTTTCCTTGCTTATATTTCACCCATTCCTCTCTCTTTCCCTCTAACACTAGGTTTCATCCAAGTATGAGATTATTTCCCTATGGACTCTGGCTACATTGATATGAGTGAGTTTACAATTTATTAATCATTCTTGCTTCTTTTATTCTTAAGTAAATCTTTTTTTATGTTTGAGAAATGATGGCAAGAGCATTAAAAATAAAATGAATAATTTCAATTACTTTAAATTAAAATATTTTTAACAAATAAAAGTGAAGGGTTCCAGATGTGAACAAATTATGAAAGTATTAAAGATGTATTCAAAAGCTGACTCAAATGAGCTAAGTGGTCATGTACCAGAATTACAGATATATTTCTAATATTTTACATGATTGCTTTCTGGATCCTTGAATTGAATTGGGGTTCAAATCTTGTGGAATTCAAACTGGTCCCCATATCTGCAGTCCTGAAGGTTGGCTAGCAATTTCTATAGCTTCTTTGTTATGACAAAAGTACTCACTTAACATTTGTATGAGATGGGGCCAAAATGCTGTAGGAAGAAGGGCTTTCAATTGAGCTTCTGGCCTGGACATTAGCTACTCCATTGTCTGAGGATCTGTCTCTTTTATCTTGTGGTGATTACCAATCTGATGCTAATTTTTCTGCCATGTCACCTGTTTGATTAGCAATCTCCCATCCCTCATTCCTTGGAACCTGGATAAAATCCAGTTCACCTGTCTGACCCCAGACACTCTCTCACCATCAGAAGAGAACAGACTGGGCATTATGCTGAAGAATCCTATGTCTCTGTGTCTCTTTTCTCTCTTTATGTCTTTCCTACATTAATCTTTAAACTCTTCCATCCATATTCCCAGTCCCCAGCTTCCCTTTCAGCTCAACCCAGGCAATAATATCTTATAGCTGGTGGATGTTTACAAAAACCAATCCAATCAAAATTAGAAGGGCAACAAAAAACTTGGAAAATTGTATAACTTGTCTCTGACAAAAGCCTAATTTCTCAATTATACTGAGAACTGACTGAATGTATAAGAATGCAAGTCATTTTCACAATTGATCAAAGTATATAAATAGGTAGTTTCAGATGATGAAATTAAAAACTATCTATAGACATATAAAATGCTTGAAATTACTATTGCTTAGAGAAATGCAAATTAAAACAACTTTGAAATATCTCATCACACCTATTGAATTAGCTAATTTGACCAAAAAATGAAAATGATAAACATTAGAAGGGATGTAGGAAAGTCAAGAACCTAATAACTGCTATTGGAGCTATGAACTGATACAACTATTCTCTAGAGCAATCTGGAATGTAAAAATATTAAGTGATGAATGAATTGATTATTGATTATAAACTTGTTTGATACTCTGCTTGTTGTGCTTGCAAAGTATCTTCAGTTTATATCAGTAAAGTGAAGCTCATAAATGAACTTCTCTTCAGAGCCAGGAGAAAAGATGCTTAAGAGACTATTGTTACATAAAACCAAACTATTTATTGAGAATATAAGGATAAAAAAAAAGAATTTCTAACTCTAAGTAATATTAACTCCACCCAAATAAAACTCCATGGTTCTGCAAGGAATCACTTCTCCTGTTTCCACAGATTACACTTCTTGATCCGACTAACCCAAATTTTCAGTATTCTACAATAAACTAAACAGTATTATCTTTATACTTCGTAACGTTGTCTCCAAGTTATAAAAATAACAAAGGCTAGCTGGCTGAGCCTCAGCAAAAACCAAGTTAGGACTCTGAGCCTTAGCAGACTAAAGAGTCCAAACCAAAGACCAAGTCTTTCTTTGGTCTTCTCAGATATAAAAACTTGATGAAACAGCGATAGACAGTCACTAGTGTTTACCAAGTTCGAAAAGGAAAATCACTTAGCTCCTTCAGGTTTTTCCCTCCTTTCATTTATTGCAGACAGTGAAGAGAGAGAGAAAAAAAGATATCACCTGCTCCCACCACTTGGAGAGAGTAACTGCTAACTCCCTCAGAGTAAAAGCCACACCCAGAGAATAACTGCCACAGAAAAACTGTTACCCCTCCCACATACACTGTCAACATTTGAAACTGACACTCTGTTTCAAACTCCAATTCTTTTTCAAGCCAGCTTCTCTACTTCTTATCTCTCAAGTTAATATAACAAGATAATTTCTAATATCATCCTTATAGGCACCATGTCCAAAGGCCATAAAACTATGCATAGCCTTTGACCTAGCAATACCACTACTAGATTTTTATACAAAAGAGATCAAAGGAAAAGGATATATATTTATAAAAATATTTATATCAGCTTTTTTTTTTGAGGTAGCAAAGAACTGGGAACTGAAGGAATGTCCATCAATTGGGGAATGGCTAAATGAATTATGGTTTTTGATCATAACAGAATACTATTGCTCTATAAAAAATGATTAACAAGGTGATTTCAGAAAAACCTGGAAAGACTTATATGAACTGATGCCAAGTGAGGTGAGCAGAACCAGGAAAATATTACAACAATAATAGAAATATTGTGTGATGATCACTTGTGAAGGATTAAAGTATTTTATCAACAATGTAAGGATCTAAAATAACCCTAAGGGAAGGATGATAAAAAATGCCATCCACAGCTATAGAAGGAACTGTTGAAGTTTGAATGCAAATCAAAGCATAATATTGTTCACTTCATGAATTTTTTAAAAAATGTGTGATGTGTGTCTTCTTTCATGGCATGAGGAAGATGTAAACATGCATTACATGGTAACACTTTTATAACCAGTATCAGATTATTTGCCCTCTCAAGGAATAGGGAGGGAAGGGAAGATGAATGGCAACCTGGATTGCAAAATGTCAGAAAATAATTGTTAAAGTTGTTTCTATATGTAATTTTTAAAAAAGGAAGAGAAAGGAAAAAATTATGTCGTGGTGGTTGATTTTGTTTGATAAGAAATACACTAGAGGAGTTGGTAGTCATAAATCAACTTCCCCCACTGTGGGAATACTCTGAGGACCTTGGTGTATATCTATGGTTTCTCTCTCTGGTTACCCTAGACCTTTTGGTCTGAAGGCATGTTGGGATGAGTGAATCATTGCATAGAGAGAAAGGGTAATCATACTCAGAACAATTGGACATACAATCAGCTCCCACAAAGTTTTTCAAATCTGTAAGACCTATTGATATTTATGTCCTTCTGAACTATACTTTAATAATAATTCAAAGTCACTAGAAAACTATGAGACATGAGAAAAATATTTCAATGTAGGCAGAGAAATATAAAGTTCTAAAATATTAAAAATGTCAGGTAATATCAGTGAATTAAAATCATGAATGAATTAATGTTTTGCCATTTTTAGTTGCATGCCTAAGGATCTGGGTAGGCATCATTTGAAAAGGATGTGTATAAATTAAAAAAATCTTTTTAATTACTAAATATAAATTCATTTTAGCCCTAAATAAAATTTGTTTAGAAACAAATAGGCATGTAGGAGTGGTGATTTCCTGATCTCATGATCATAGATTTTCCTGATTACTCCAGCAGACAAAAATTATTTTAAACATACCGCTTAAATGAATCTGATTTATTTGAAGAATTTCTTAGTGCATTAACTATCACAAATATTTTTTGTTAAAATGAATCAGTTAGTGCATGTGTTTCCAGTATGGTTAGGGGAACATTTTCTCTACCAAATTACTTCCCATAAAACTATTAGTATTTTCCAGAAAAATGTATTCAAACAAAATGACTAAAACAATTAGAATAAACTTATGGAACTGGATGAAGTTAAAATAATTTTTTCTTATATGAGATCTACAGTTTATTCTGAATGAAAGTAGAATGGTCAAAGTGAATGAAAAGACTTGTCATATTGTACAAGATCCATTATTTCATTAGTATGCCATTGATGCCAAATGTGTCCTTTCCATGTCTTGTCATTCTATACCTTCTTATTCATATTTTTCAACAAATTATCAAATCAGTAAATACTATGTATCAGGTACTGTGCAGAGAATTGAGGACAGAAATCTCTCTCATTCGAGGAGGTTTGAGGAGGTAAAAACATTTTAAGAATGGAGAATATCCAGTATAAAGTCAGTGGAATGGGATATGGAGAGAGCTGAGTGAGGAACAACTAAAAGGAAATGGTATTTGTGAAAACTGTAAAGGTGGTAAATAATTAGATTATAATAAGCATTAAATGCTAAATAGGAGATTTTACATTTGATTCTAGCATTATTAAGAAGGAATTGGAGTTTACTGAGATTGGGAATATGGGGTGACATTTTCATGCATGTACTTGAGAAAAATCACTGGTAATTGTGTGAATGTTGAATTGGAGTAGGAAGAGGCTACCAGCATCTTGAAGATTCTTTCTGGCAAAGAATGTTTGGAATAACAAAAAGTGGAATTCTTAAAATAAAATAGATCAACTTTGATGATGATTTATATAATTGTTGTCTCTTATTCTTATAATTCTATTTTTCCTCAACTATTGCAATAACTTCCTAATTTGTAGGCCTGCTTTCAGTCCCTTTCCAATCCATTTGTCACATAACTAATAATTTAATACTCCTAAAACAAAGATCTGACTGTGTTATGCCCCTGCTTATAAAACTCTAATGGCTCTTTATTGCCTCTAAGAAAAAATACAAATGTTTCTGTTGGGAATTTAAGAATCCTTCACAATCTAACTACAGTTTTATTTCTGATTTTTTAAACATATTTCTTCCCTCCACACACTCTAAAGTCCAGCCATATTAACCTTCTTGCTTTTCCTTGAACACATTACATCTCTTCTATTTGCATCTTTGCACAGGTGGTCCTCCATATCTGGAATGTATGCCCTCCTTCCCTGCTACCCTTAGAATCTCTATCTCAGCTTATATGCCATGTCCAACTTGAGGCCTTTTCTTATTCCCCAAGCTACTAGCATTCTTCTGCAAATAACACTAATTTATTTAATTTGTTTTCTTCTCTTTAAAATAAAATTATAGTTTTATCCTGAGGTTACTAATCCTTCACTGAGTCTAGTCTACCTTTTATTTACCCCTCAACTCTGAAATTTCTTCCAGTTTCTCTTTTAAGTTGCATTTCTTGACATACTCTGTTTGCTCGGGGTGTGTGTTTGTGTGTGTGTTTGTGTGTGTGTGTAAGTATGTGTGGAACCCTACTTTGATTCATTCAGATGAAAGTGAAGTTTAATTGATGCCCACTGTGTCCTACTCTATTCCTTTGTTGGTGATGTAGTTTTCTACTTTTGCACTCTGATTATGAGAAACAATAAGTTTACTCCCCTTCTTCTCCCTATCTATCAAGTACATTTCTTTTAACCTCCTTCCTTTCTTCTTTTATGATAATCAGAAAACAAAACCTTTCCCAGGTTCTATGTTGTTGTTTTTTTTTAATTTCCTCTTTATCCCTTGATGATATTAGAGTTTGGGAAGACATTTTTTTCTTTTTAGAATGCTAATATTTCATCCTTGTATAATCCCATCTAATTGCATACATACATTTATGTTTTTTCAAGTTTTTTTTTTCTGACTCCTGTGTTTGTATTTCATAGTTCATCCCCAGGCTGCTATTGCATTCCTCATGTAATTACCTTTTATTTATTTTGAACATATTTTGTCTTTACTTTTATATGAATATATTATATTCCCTTAATACATTTTAAGCTCTTCATAATTTGACCCCTTTTTAGCAGGGCCCTCTATTGCCTTCAGGAGCTCTTCAGTTTGGCATTTAATGTTTTTCATAACCTGGATGGAACCTTCCTACTTGCCAGTCTTTTTGCACTTTCCCCATCTCCTACATTCTATGATCCAGTTTCTGTCACACTTGCTTTTCCTCAAACATGACACTCCATCAACTCTGTCTGTGCCTTTGCACTTGCTCTTCCCCAATCCTGAAACATTCTTTCCCCTCTCCTCTGACTTTTTGTTTCCTTGGCTTCCTTTAAAGCTGAACTCAGATAACAACTTTTTCAAAAGGTCCTGCTTCTTCTGCCCTGTCTTCGCAAATTGCTTCCTACCTCTCTTGGTGATGCTTTTGACATACATTGTTATTTATAACCCGTTTTAAATATAAGCCTCTTTTTGGTAACCTAGTGTTCAGAGAAGTGCCAGGCACACAATAAATGCTTAATAAACAATTTGGCAACTTGATTTATTATTCCTTTTCAAAATATATTCATCCTTATAGAATTTGAAGAAAAAATTCCCTTTGACCTCTTCCTAATTTTCCAGTCTTCTTATGTCTTACACATTCCTTTCTTTTTTGCCATCAAGTGATAATGGCCACACAAGATATTCCATCTCCAGATGGAGCATTTTCATTGGCTGTTTCCCAAGTCTGGAATTCTCTCCTTCCTTATTTCTACCTTTTAGGTTCACTGACTTCTTTCAAATCTCAGCTGAAGTCCAATATTCTGCAAGAAACCATTCTCTATCCACCTTAATGTAAGTAAGGCCCTGTTCTTCTGTAACCTGTATATATCTTGTTTATGTCTACTTATTAACAAGTAAATAATATAGTTATTTCCATTTATATTGGACTATAAGTTCCTTGAGATCAAAGACTCTTTCACTCACCTTTTCTTCTTGTATCCCCAGTACTTAGCATAATGCCTGGCACATACATAATGGACTTATAATAAATGCTAGGTGACTGAATCAGTGAGGAAAGTTTGGCTCCACTGCCTCTCTTCCCTCCATTGCCATAGCATCTTGCTATCTGCATCCTTTTCCAATAGAGATCACTGCATCCAGGGGGGAAATCAGAGGCACCAGATATACTATCATAGATACAGATGATGAACACAAGGCAAAAAGTTGTTTTAATGAGGAGAAAAAAAAGAACCAATTGTCGATTCAAGGGAGAATTTATCCCAACATTTTAGAGTTAAGCTCATAAAAGAAATATGTTCAGGAAGACCAGCTGAGCAATGTCCCTAGCAAACATTACTTTGATAGGAACCTCCATAACATCACCATAAGAAGAGAAATAATATTGGGGTCTTATATTAGAAGAGTTGTGAGCTGCTTGCTTACATGTGTTCCTTTGTTTGAAAAAATTGATGTCACTGAATGTTAAATTAAATTGTAGAAGTCTCACAAAATGGCACAGTGGATAGAATAGAGTCAGGAAACCTTGAATACAAATAAGGTCACAGATGATTACTATCCGTGAGACACTGGACAAGTCATTTAACTTTATTTGCCTCAGTTTTCTCATCTGTAAAAATGAATTGGAGAAGAAATGACAGAACATTTCAGCATTTTTTTGCCAAGAAAACCCCAAATGGTGTCACAAAGAGTCGGACATGACTGAAACAATTGAATAACCACAATAACAAACATAAATTGTATTTTAGGAGTGTAGACCCACTTTAGTACTTCAAGAAACAGTGAGAGTTATGGTTGTCCCTGGGGACCAAATCATTAAATCTCTGAATGCTAGTTTAGGAGATGCTTTTAGGAGTATGTAGAACATGTAAAATATCTTATTTGATGCTTATAATAGTGCCAAAAAGTAAATGTGAAAGATTTTCCCATTTTATAAATGAAGATTTAAGAGTTTAGAAGGATTAAGTATTTTTTCCAGTCACAAAATTAGTCAATAGTAGAATTAGGATTTGAACTAGGACACATCTCACTATACTACTTTCTTTGTCAAAATAGGCTTTTTGAATTCTGTGAGTACTTATTTGTAATGTAATTCTTTTGAAATGAGAGGCCAGACTGAGGGGAGATCACCTTGAGAAGCAGTGAAGGAAGGGTGAGGAGAATTCTGGCAGTTCTGGGAGCTGAGTAAAATGCAGAAGCAACTGACTTTCACTTCCAGCCTGGGAAGGAGAGGAGGAGCATTCCCTGAGGCTCAGGGAATATCTGAACCAGATTTCCCTACCAGTTGTGGACCTGCCTCCATCCAGAGATCCTTGATAACTCCTCTGTGATTTGCCAACAGCTACTGGAGACTCGGGAGGGATTTTGTTGCATTCTCCTGCCTGAGCCAATCTGACCTTTTCCCCTAGGGTCTCTCACCCTTACCTGTTAAATTTAGTTAATTCATTAAGTGTGGAGATAAAAAGTGGTTGGTTGGAAAGGAGGCCAAAGCCCAGAAGCCTCTGGCCTTCAGACTTTGAAATCCAACTGCAGGGGGTGAAGACCTCAGGGCCATCCTTCTCCCACTTACCCTTTCCCCTTATTCCTCTGTCCATCACCTTCCCCTACACATCCAATAAATTATATTATAGTAAGCTAGATCTGGGTTTGGGCTAGTCCTTATAATATAGTGAAAGGATAAGGATCAGACTATTTGGAGGCAGGATTTCAAGGCTGAAAACCCCATTCTTGTCTATGACAAACCAGACCTGGGTTTGTCATAACTCCACAGAGAAGGGGTTTGACTTAAAACCCCTTGGCTCAGTACTACTGGCAAAGGAACCCTGACATCTTTCCTTTTCAGTTTATGCCATTATAATATAAAAAGGAGGCTGCCAGCTAGAGTGTCCTTGGGAAGTGGATTTGAAGAAGTCATCTTGCCTTTCTGAGACCGATTCTGCATCAGGTGTCACCAATTCAACTGAGGGAGACATATTACCACCCTACCTGAATCTAACTGCTTCAAATATATCTCCTGCCCCTACTTCTCCCTTTCAACCTCTCACTGGAGTCATATTTTTCCAGTTGAAACAGAACCTTGTTCACCCCTCTCCATCAGTAAGAGAGGAGAGAAATCCCCCTCCATTTTCTCTCTATATTTGCCTCCTCTATTACAATTGGCACCCCAGATGCTAAGGACAAGAACCATTTTCAGTTAGTGGCAATTGGAAGTGACTGGGGGGAGATGTAGCCATCTTGGGACAGTAGCTTTGCCTGAAAGCCATTACTGTTTACTGCAAAGTGGGGGGAGTTCTTTAAGGGCTAGATTTAAAAATAACTTTTTTTACTGTAAGAGGTTTTTGAGGCAAAAGGCAAATAATCAAAGTACAATACCATCAAACATGTACCAAAAGTTTATAATAATTGCAGTATCTCTCCTTATGGTGGCTCAACTCTTTTGTTGGATCTGACATATTTTGTCATATCATACCTGATTTTATCTGGCCAGTTGTCCAGATAACACAATTCTGGGACCAAATGATATTTGAGATCAAGAGTCTGTGGCCAATGTTTCTTGCCATGTATGAAACAGCAATGATGGCATAGCAAATCCTTAACACCTTAAGAAAGGGAATTAAACTGTTCTTGGGCAAACAACATAACAATGAAGATCCCACATTAGTGATGGTGTTCAACCAAAAGAATACCATGAATTAATTATACCCAGGGCTGATAACTAAACTGTACAAAATGGGAATGGGAAATGACACCACTACAGACAAGGGCACTGACAATGACTGTGACAAGGACAAGGACACTACACCCATACTAACCATTAGAGTCTGCACAAACGAAACCACTGCAGAAAAGGAACAAACGCAGAATCTACGAACATTGGAGGTGCTGAAGGGGTACAAAATATTCTACCTTTATAAGGTCATGCAAAGTTAATTCAGATTTGGGGGCAATCCATATGAAAGTCCACAAGTCCTTCTCAGCAATGGACTTAGAGGCATGACATAAAAGAATGCCAAAATTCTATATTGAACCTTTCCGCCGTGTCAAGGAGCTGAAACATGCTTTTATGCTAGTAGATACTGATATCCATTTGCAGGAATTATTTATCCCTGCAGAGCAAGCCCAACTCATAAAAAAAAAAAGACTAAGGATGACCTAAAGCTTACCAGAATTTTTGGGGGATATCGAATTTTCTAATCCCCCAAATCTTTATTATCTGAAGAAATCTAGAGAAGATCTTTTAGAAGCTAGAAAACCCTTTTGCATGCATATAAATTCATGGAGCAAATTTGAAAGGATTCATCAAGTATTCAACCAGCATCCTTCCATTTATCTGGATAGACTTCTAGAAAGTACAAAAACTGTATTAGAGTTCTCTGAATATAGTGATCAAGTACCACAACGTGTTAGGAGACAATTTCTGAAGGGCTGTTCCACCACAATCAAGAATTTTTTCAAGAATTTTTGCCCTAGATATGATTCCATGACATTAGAAGAATCAAGGGAATCAGCTACTTATTTGCATGAAACAAAGAACAACAGAGGAAAAAATTAATAAATCAAAGAATGAAAGCAAAAATTAAAAGAGACAAAGAAAATAATCCAATAAAAGGAAATAGAGGAAGTAAAAAAATTTGGTTACAGTGAGAACATGCAATCATCCAAGGACTTAATACCAACCACATTGGCAGTCAACTCCAACAAGGTGCTTTTTGTGCCAAAAGCTGGGGCACATAATCAAATCTTGCTCTAAAAATACACAATATGAAGAGGAAAATGGGAGACGATCAAACTATAATAATAATGACAATAAAAACTATAATCAATATAGGGGCAATAAGAATAATTACAGGAGAAACAACAACTATAGCAATTACAAAAAACAATGTGGTGACCATTGTGAGCTAAGAATACAAACAATGCCCAACTTGGAGACAATGCAAAAAATTATTAAACGTAACAAAATCAAAATATTCCATACTTTTAGCAAGTGGTAACAAGGAGCACACTTTATGAAGCCTGGAAAAAGCCTTGCCTAGATAAAAAACTGAGAAGGGGTGCAAAACACATTTTAATGCACAAAAATTATTGAAAGAGTTCATAGTGGAGGAAATAGAACATGGGCATACAGAACTCAAGAGGAAAAGCTTAGAGCAGTGGGAAAAAGAGGAAGAAGAGAGATGAAAAAAAGATATGTGAGATGAAAAACAAAATCTATGGGACACAGGGAATACATATGGGCATACAAGAAAGTAATATAATGGACAAGAATGAAATCAAAAGATACTTAGAAAACTTTTTTTAAATGCAAATATGAGGGTATAGCATGTAACATGGTTTTCCCTCATAAGTCCTCAAGCTGCATGCAAAATTGCAACAAAGTAACTAGAAAAATCAAATCTTGCAAGTATTCTTCAAACCCCCAAAGACTGGAAACAAATGCAGGGCAAGAGACAGCTCAAACAGAATCCAGTGTCAGATAGGGAAGGGGTCCCAGCATCCATAAATGTATACCCCACATTCTGGAGGGCTGAAGCAGATTCTTACACAAGGAAAAACAAATGACAGAAAACAGAAATTGCTGTTAAACCCAGAAGCAAAACACTTTTGCCTCAGAGCAACATAAAATGAGAACACAAATTCAGTAACATTTACAAAAGCTAACACACAATTCCTAACTAGCAACAGAGAATCAGACAATGATCCCACATATCAACAAGAGATAAGAGGAGAAAAGAAAAACTTGGAATTGGAAGGCACTGTCCCAATTTCAAACCACAGCTGCAAACCCAACCATGACCCTGTACTGTCTTTAAACTTAAGGGATATGTCTGAGGGAGATAACCCTAAATTCTTGACACTGTCAAATAGTTAAACACCAGAAACAAATATAGGTCTATTAATGGATCTGAAACTAAAAAAGAAGCATTGCCAGTGTCTTGATGGTATTTGACATCTCACGATATTAGTAGTATATGAGCAAATGGGACAGAATTATTTTTCTAATTGTATACTTTGGGCTGAACCTGGTAGGTGCTTTGCACAAAGTCAGTACTTAATATGTGCTTCTTCCCCTGTCCACTTCCCCATTCATCTTCATTCAGGGAGTGGAAGTTACTCAAGATTAATCACTTAACTTTCTAGTGTCTCACTTTCCTCAACTATAAAATAAAGGGTTAGATCTAGCCAGTCCCTAAAGTTCCTTCCAACTCTAGCTCTATAACCTTATGATTCTAAGATCATCCTCCCCCTTCCCATCACCAATTAGCATTCTTCAGGCCAGTCCTAAATTACAACTTGTTGGGCATTATAGAAGATATTCTTTATCAACTCTAGTTTGAAGCAGATGGATTCTGCAGTCCTTGTCAATGACATTAGCATGAGAACTACTGTGGTTTGACTCTGGTCTGTCATTTTAGGTATTGCTGAGACCCCAAACAAACTCCATCCTCTTTCTAACTCCCAGGTTTCTTAAGCAATATTCTGAACAACCTAGATTGCAACTCCCTTATCCAGTACTGTGTATTCCCAGTCAGAAGGATTTGTCTGTTTCCTGTTTCTTCTTGGTCAGGTTATGGAGCACTATCATGAGAGCTCACTGTATTTAGGCTCCTCCTTGAACCCAGTGAGTATAATGGTCATACTATATACGCAGTTCTGTCTGCTCCTACGGCTAGAAATCAGATCTGATGTGAAAACCCACAAAGTGAAGGAAAACAAGATAGCAGATGAGAAAGCATGATAAATGTATTCTATTGCATTTGCATTTTGCTTCCTAGCTGATTGGCATTACCATTAGGTTAAAATATTTATTGCACTTGTTCAAGATAAATTGCATCAATATAATTTATTATTTAAGAACAAATGAAAAGAATCTGCATGCCGGAAGATAATATTTTGGATTCATAGCACTCTCAGCAGGAGGATTAAGCAAGTGTTAAACTATTTGTTTTATAATTTATAAAATGCAAAAGTAGGGCTAAATATTTTAACATTTTCACAATAGCAAAATAAAAAGTATTACAAAAGAATTTCAGTTAAAAAAAAGTTTAAAAAATCTTCCAGCAGGATGAAGAATTGTGTTTTGGTTCTAACTCCACCAGTAATTTACTCTGTGACCTGGGCATGTGAATTAGCTTTTATCTTTCTCTATTCCAGCCTTTAAAATTATGAAGTTCATATTAGCAGGAGCTTGCACTTACATATGATTGACAGTCACAATATCTGTGTGACGTAATCTATGAAAGCATTGGCATCTCCATTTGATAGCTATGGAAACTGAGGTTTAGTGAAGTATAATGAGTTGATTAAGACTATATAGATTGAAAATGGAATCCCAAGAATCAAACCCAAGTCTTTTAATGCTAATTTCATGGTGCTTTCTATTATACCATGTTGCTCAATTTCTTCTGATTCTGACATTCAATAATTTTGAACTATTCATTCCTAAGAAGACTCCCTCAATTAAATTACTACCCCAAGGGTTCCTCCACAATTGAATAACCTGGGAGGGAAATAATTTTACATTCAAAATGTTTTCCTATAAATAATTCCTTCAACTTTCTAACATTGTCGAATGTTTCATTATAAGTTCTATGGTTAAGCATTGAGTTTCCAGGAAGTTAAAGTGAAATCATAATCGTTAAGATGAATCCTTTAGTATGTAAAACTTTCTCTTAGTTCTAGTAGATTTCCTTAAGTCCTGAGAAAAACCTATATTAATAATTTATTTTTAAGACTGACATCATAAACTGTAGCAATTTATTTTGTTACTATTTTGACATCATCAATGATTGTTTCCCCATCATCTAGATATCATAATAATCTCTATAGACTTGTTCTCCTCTTGCTTTTAACATCACAGTCTAGTCTATGTAGATTTGTATTGACCTCATTTTGCCATCATCTTGACATTGTAATTTGGTCTCCATGGAAACATTGAAACCATTTTGTCATTATAATTTCTCATTATAATGTGGTGTCCATGGACTTATCAAAATTGTTTTCATATAGCAATTTGACATCACATCCCAATCTCTGTAGGCCTGCCCAAAGACTGTTGTGCCTATGGTAAATTGCATTCAAAAGAATGAGAATAGAACTGTGATAAATATAATGAAAAAAATCCATTTTGAACACTTGGTAGATATTTTTTCAATCTTGAATATGTTCATAATTTAAGTTAAACTTTAAAATAATAACAAGAAAGAGCTTCTGGTCCAATGTGATTTTTGTTAGTTAGGAAGAGAAACTTGTACTATAATGTATTATAGTAGGGAAAACAAACAAATCATTTATCGGAGTGAGGAACCTGGGGTTTCCCGTTCTACTGATGCATTTTATTTTGATCATTACCTTGATATAGAAAAAGTGCTTTATGACCTTTGGTATATCACTCAACCTTTGTAAGCCTCAAATTATAATAATTGACTTTTATATAGTGATTTAAGGTCTACAAAGAACTTTCAATATATTATCTCACTGATCTTAAAAAATATTCTGTGAGTTTAGCACCATCATTCCTATTTTATAGATGAGGAAACAGATTCAAAATGGCTAAGTAAATAGTAATTTGTTCACCTACCTTACAGGATCAGAAGGAAATTTTTACCACAGTTCTCTCCCAAAGCTAGTTTTAGGACTTTCATATCATAAATAATAATAACAATAAATCATAATACCTTCATCATAATCCTTCTGTAAATGGTGGTAACCTTTGAACTATAAGGTAACATGAAACAATGCATGTTAAGTACTTTATAAACCATAAGCTACTATAAAACTGACTATAATTCTTTTTTTAATTTTTTATTATTAATATCAACAAATCATTCTCATCTGATTCTATGGACCACAGATAGGAAATCAAAGAATAAGATAAATAAATTACTAGATAAATCATTTT
This sequence comes from Monodelphis domestica, assembly GCF_027887165.1. Taxonomy (NCBI): domain Eukaryota; kingdom Metazoa; phylum Chordata; class Mammalia; order Didelphimorphia; family Didelphidae; genus Monodelphis; species Monodelphis domestica. Next base: position 327,926,699 of record NC_077229.1, on the reverse strand, counting down.
AGTATTGTGGTTAGCTAAACTTTGGGAATACTGTTACAAGTAAAAAGAAAGAAATTGCTGCCCTCAAAAAGTTTACACTCTATTGGGAAAAGAAATATGTAAAAAGGAGATTGACACACACACACACACACACACACACACACACAGGAATGAGTGTAGCTTGGCACTTCCTCAAATGGAGCTTCTGTGAAGGAAATCGCCAAATGGAGGAAGAAAAGAAGCATCTTACAGGGTGAAAAGAATGCTGAAGTATATGGGGAGAGATCCAGAATCAATAGCAGATCTGAGAGGTGAATGCTACTATTTTTCTGTTATTTCTTTTTAATAGATTTGATGTTCTACAGATTATTGCCCAGGTAAATAAAGTAACTGATTTTTATAAGTGAATAAAAGTATTAGGATGTAAACTAAGTTTCTAAGGCTTGCCAAAAGTATCCTCAGTACAACCTTAGTAGCAGACACAATGAAAGGAACATTATTCTCTTCCCAGATGATTTTGACTTTTTTTTTCTGGTAAATCCCTTTATTTTGAAAGCTTAACATTCAATACAGATTCAATTATAATTATTTGATATGGTAACATGTTTTAAAATATTATAATGAAGATTTTTTCATTAGTAATACTTCTGCATGATCATGAACAATACTTTGGTCTGCATTATTGTTGTTGGGTTTTTTTTCCCAATGTAGTTCATTTGTTAAGTTCTCGATGACATTTTGAGGTCACTTTTTATAGGATAGTAATTTGCGATCTGTCAGTCCATAAACAATCATGAGCTTCTGATGTGTAATTATGAAAAACACATCATTTGTTGCTCGTTATTTGGTTAACTATTAAATTTTTGTATCCTGAAGTGATGTGTTATGATTTCATTGTCTCATAGCCTTCTTTGATCTAAAACATATTTTCCAGGGTTACTGCTCCAACTCATATTTATACTCACAGTTAATTTGTATTCACAGTATTTCTAAAGGGTACATTATTAATGCATTTCCCTTAGTATTTTAGGAGTGTATTTCCAGAGACTGTAGCTACAAAGCCCCCATTCGTGTGGTCCTTGTTATCATTCAGCAATAGACCTCCATTTATCTTTAGCAAAAGGATTTACAGAGAAGACATGTAATAATGACTGGTACAAAATATTCCCTCTCAAAAGTGAGTGTACAATTCCCTGAAGACACAAGGGTTTTAGGGAGAATAAGATCTATTTTTAAGTATAAAGTGAGACCCACTTACAGAGACAACAGGTAGTTAGTTGCCAATTAAGGACTAGATATCAAGTTTTTTTCATTATTACTTCATCTCTTTCTATACGCTATCTCTGCATCACTTCATGTTGATATTTTAGAAGGGAAAAAAAGCTTTAAGCCAATCTATTGGAAACATAGAAATTTCTGAAGGTCTAAAAACTGTTAAATGGATTCCATGCACTCCACATATTTGTTAATTCCTGCTTGCTTTCTTTGATTTCTCACATTCATCAATATGGTCAAATGATATCTAAAATTAAAGGACTATATTTGGACGAATTTTCTGTATCCTATTTTAGGGACTCAGCATAAACTCATTTAGCATCTTTCCTTGCTTTCCTCATTCAGACAATGATCAGATTATACAACTTCTTTGTAAATGACATCATTTGCATTTTGGTGACATATGTTTCCAGGAAAATTATTTTACATGCTCAGTATAAATATGTTAATGTTACTTTTACAGTACGTAATTTTTTGCTTAATAAATGTTTTCAAAGGACATTCATAACTGTTTTCTTTTTTTTTAATTTTAAACATTATTTTATTTGGTCATTTCCAAATATTATTCACTAGAAACAAAGATCATTTTCTTTTCCTCCCCGCCCACCCTCCCACCACCTTTCCCTCTCCCATAGCCGACGCACGATTCCACTGGTTATCACAAATATTCTTGACTTGAACCCATTTCCCTGTTGTTGGTATTTGCATTAGAGTGTTCATTTAGAGTCTTTCCTCAGTCATATCCCCTCAACCCCTGTAGTCAAGCAGTTGCTTTTCATCGGTGTTTTTACTCCCACAGTTTATCCTCTGCTTCTGGATAGTATTTTTTAGATCCCTGCAGATTGTTCAGGGACATTGCATTGCCACTAATGGAGAAGTCCATCACCTTCGATTGTACCACAATGTATCAGTCTCTGTGTACAATGTTTTCCTGGCTCTGCTCCTTTCGCTCTGCATCACTTCCTGGAGGTTGTTCCAGTCTCCATGCAATTCCTCTATTTTATTATTCCTTTTACCACAATAGTATTCCATCACCAACATATACCACAATTTGTTCAGTCATTCACCAATTGATGGGCATCCCCTTGTTTTCCAATTTTTGGCCACCACAAAGAGTGCAGCTATGAATATTCTTGTACAGGTCTTTTTCCTTATTATCTCTTTGGGGTACAAACCAAGCAGTGCTATAGCTGGATCAAAGGGCAGACAGTCTTTTGTCACCCTTTGGGCATAGTTCCAAATTGCCCTCCAGAATGGCTGGATCAATTCACAACTCCACCAGCAATGAATTAGTGTCCCTACTTTGCCACATCCCCTCCAGCATTCATTACTTTGCATAGCTGTCATGTTAGCCAATCTGCTAGGTGTGAGGTGATACCTCAGAGTTGTTTTGATTTGCATCTCTCTGATTATAAGAGATGTAGAGCACTTTTTCATGTGCTTATTAATAGTTTTGATTTCTTTGGCTGAGAACTGCCTGTTCATGTCCCTTGCCCATTTATTAATTGGAGAATGGCTTGATTTTTTGTACAATTGATTTAGTTCTTTGTAAATCTGAGTAATTAAACCTTTGTCAGAGGTTTTTATGAAGATTGTTTCCCAATTTGTTGCTACCCTTCTGATTTTGGTTACATTGGTTTTGTTTGTACAAAAACATTTTAATTTGATGCATTCCAGATTATTTATTTTGCATTTTGTAACTCTTTCTAAGTCTTGCTTGGTTTTGAAGTCTTTCCCTTCCCAAAGGTCTGACATGTATGCTATTCTGTGTTCACCTAATTTTCTTATAGTTTCCTTCTTTATGTTCAAGTCATTCGCCCATTTTTAATTTATCTTGGTGTAGGGTGTGAGGTGTTGATCTAAACCTAATCTTTCCCACACTTTCCTCCAATTTTCCCAGCAGTTTTTATGAAATAGTGGATTTTTGTCCCAAAAGCTGGGATCTTTGGGTTTGTCATATATTGTCTTGCTGAGGTCTCTTGCCCCCAGTCTATTCCACTGATCCTCCTTTCTGTCTCTTAGCCAGTACCAGATTGTTTTGGTGACTGCTGCTTTATAATATAGTCTGAGATCTGGGACTGCAAGGCCCACTTCCTTTGTATTTTTTTTTTCATTATTTCCCTGGATATCCTTGATCTTTTGTTCTTCCAAATGAACTTTGTTATGGTTTTTTTCTAAATCAGTAAAAAATTTTTTATAAGTTCCATGGGTATGGCACTAAATAGATAGATGAGTTTGGGTAGGATGGTCATTTTTATTATATTGGCTCGTCCTACCCATGAGCAGTTAATATTCTTCCAATTGTTCAAGTCTAGTTTTAATTGTGTGGAAAGTGTTTTGTAGTTGTGTTCATATAGTTCCTGTGTTTGTCTCAGGAGATAGATTCTAAGTATTTTATTTTGTCTAAGGTAATTTTGAATGGGATTTCTCTTTCTAGTTCTTGCTGCTGAGCTGTGTTGGAATTATATAGAAATTCTGATGACTTATGTGGGTTTATTTTGTATCCTGCAATTTTGCTAAAGTTGTTGATTATTTCAATTAGCTTTTTGGTTGAATCTCTAGGATTCTTTAAGTAGACCATCATGTCATCTGCAAAGAGCGATAATTTGGTCTCCTCCTTGCCTATTTTAATGCCTTCAATTTCTTTTTCTTCTCTAATTGCTACTGCTAGTGTTTCTAATACAATGTCACATAATAGAGGTGATAATGGGCATCCTTGTTTCACTCCTGATCTTAATGGGAATGGATTTAGTTTATCCCAATTGCAGATGATATTAGTTGATGCTTTTAGATATATACTGTTTATTATTTTTAGGAAAGACCCTTCTATTCCTATGCTTTCTAGTGTTTTTTTTTTTAATGCCAGAACTCATTCTTTTTTTTTTTTTAAATATATTTTATTTGATCATTTCCAAGCATTATTCGTTAAAGACATAGATCATTTTCTTTTCCTCCCCCCCACCCCCCATAGCCGACGCGTAAGTCCACTGGGCATTAGATGTTTTCTTGATTTGAACCCATTGCTTTGTTGATAGTATTTGCATTAGAGTGTTCATTTAAAGTCTATCCTCTGTCATGTCCCCTCAACCTCTGTATTCAGGCAGTTGCTTTTTCTCGGTGTTTCCACTCCCATAGTTTATCCTTTGCTTATGAGTGGTGTTTTTTTTTCTCCTGGATCCCTGAAAGTTGTTCAGGGACATTACACCGCCACTAATGGAGAAGTCCATTACGTTCGATGATACCACAGTGTATTAGTCTCTGTGTACAATGTTCTCCTGGTTCTGCTCCTCTCGCTCTGCATCACTTCCTGGAGGTTGTTCCAGTCTCCATGGAACTTCTCCACTTTATTATTCCTTTGAGCACAATAGTATTCCATCACCAACATATACCACAGTTTGTTCAGCCATTCCCCAATTGATGGGCATCCCCTCGTTTTCCAGTTTTGGGCCACCACAAAGAGCGCAGCTATGAATATTTTTGTACAAGTCTTTGTGTCCATTACCTCTTTGGGGTACAGACCCAGCAGTGCTATGGCTGGGTCAAAGGGTAGATATTCTTTTGTCGCCCTTTGGGCATAGTTCCAAATTGCCCTCCAGAATGGTTGGATCAGTTCACAACTCCACCAGCAATGAATTAATGTCCCTACTTTGCCACATCCCCTCCAGCATTCATTACTTTCCTTTGCTGTTATGTTAGCCAATCTGCTAGGTGTGAGGTGATACCTCAGAGTTGTTTTGATTTGCATCTCTCTGATTATAAGAGATGTAGAACACTTCTTCATGTGCTTGTTAATAGTTTTGATTTCTTTATCTGAGAACTGCCTATCCATTTCCCTTGCCCATTTATCAATTGGAGAATGGCTTGATTTTTTGTACAATTGATTTAGCTCATTATAAATATGAGTAATTAAACCTTTGTCAGAGGTTTCTATGAAGATTTTTTCCCAATTTGTTGTTTCCCTTCTGATTTTAGTTATATTGGTTTTGTTTGTACAAAAGCTTTTTAGTTTGATGTAGTCAAAATTATTTATTTTACATTTTGTGATTCTTTCTATATCTTGCTTGGTTTTAAAGCCTTTCCCCTCCCAAAGGTCTGACATGTATACTATTCTGTGTTTACCCAATTTACTTATGGTTTCCTTCTTTATGTTTAAGTCACTCACCCATTTTGAATTTATCTTGGTGTAGGGTGTGAGGTGTTGATCTATTCCTAGTCTCTCCCACACTGTCTTCCAATTTTCCCAGCAGTTTTTATCGAATAGTGGATTTTTGTCCCAAAAGCTGGGATCTTTGGGTTTATCGTATACTGTCTTGCTGAGGTCGTTTTCCCCCAGTCTATTCCACTGATCTTCCTTTCTGTTTCTTAGCCAGTACCAAATTGTTTTGATGACTGCTGCTTTGTAATATAGTTTGAGGTCTGGGACTGCAAGGCCCCCATCATATGTGTTTTTTTTCATTATTTCCCTGGATATCCTTGATCTTTTGTTCTTCCAAATGAACTTTGTTATGGTTTTTTCTAAATCAGTGAAGAAGTATTTTGGTAGTTCAATGGGTATGGCACTAAATAGATAAATAAGTTTGGGTAGGATGGTCATTTTTATTATATTGGCTCGTCCTATCCATGAGCAGTTAATGTTTTTCCAATTGTTCAAGTCTAGTTTTAGTTGTGTGGCGAGTGTTTTGTAGTTGTGTTCATATAGTTCCTGTGTTTGTCTTGGGAGATAGATTCCTAGGTATTTTATTTTGTCTAAGGTGATTTTGAATGGGATTTCTCTTTCTAGTTCTTGCTGCTGAGCTGTGTTGGAGATATATAGAAAAGCTGATGATTTATGTGGGTTTATTTTGTATCCTGCAACTTTGCTAAAGTTGTTGATTATTTCAATTAGCTTTTTGGTTGAATCTCTAGGATTCTTTAAGTAGACCATCATGTCATCCGCAAAGAGTGATAACTTGGTCTCCTCCTTGCCTATTCTGATGCCTTCAATTTCTTTATCTTCTCTAATTGCTACTGCTAGTGTTTCTAGTACAATGTCAAATAGTAGAGGTGATAATGGGCATCCTTGTTTCACTCCTGATCTTATTGGGAATGCATCTAGTTTATCCCCATTGCAGATGATATTAGCTGTTGGTTTTAGATATATACTGTTTATTATTTTTAGGAATGACCCTTCTATTCCTATACTTTCTAGTGTTTTTAATAGGAATGGGTGTTGTATTTTATCAAAGGCTTTTTCTGCATCTATTGAGATAATCATGTGGTTCTTGCTAGTTTGCTTGTTGATGTGGTCAATTATGTGGATGGTTTTCCTAATGTTGAACCAGCCCTGCATCCCTGGTATGAATCCTACTTGATCATGGTGAATGATCCTTCTGATCACTTGCTGGAGTCTTTTTGCTAGTATCCTATTTAAAATTTTTGCATCTATATTCATTAGGGAGATTGGTCTATAGTTTTCTTTCTCTGTTTTTGACCTGCCTGGTTTTGGAATCAGTACCATGTTTGTGTCGTAAAAGGAGTTTGGTAGAACTCCCTCTTTGCTTATTATGTCAAATAGTTTGTATAGTATTGGGGTTAACTGTTCTCTGAATGTTTGATAGAATTCACAGGTGAATCCATCAGGCCCTGGGGATTTTTTCTTAGGAAGTTCTTTGATGGCTTGATGGATTTCAATTTCTGATATGGGATTATTTAAGAATTCTATTTCCTCTTCTGTTAGTCTAGGCAGTTTGTATTTTTGTATATATTCATCCATTTCTCCTAAATTGGTGTATTTATTGCCATATAATTGGGCAAAGTAATTTCTAATGATTGCCTTAATTTCCTCCTCATTGGAGGTGCTGTCCCCCTTTTCATCTTTAATGCTGTGAATTTGCTTTTCTTCCTTCCTTTTTTTAATTAGATTGACCAGTACTTTGTCTATTTTGTTTGTTTTTTCAAAGTACCAGCTTCTTGTCTTATTTATTAAATCAATAGTTCTATCACTTTCGATTTTATTAATTTCTCCCTTAATTTTTAGGATTTCTAATTTGGTTTTCTGCTGGGGGTTTTTAATTTGATCACTTTCGAGTTTTTTCAATTGCATTTCCAATTGATTGATCTCTGCTCTCCCTTGTTTGTTAATATGAGCTTTCAGGGATATGAATTTGCCTCTGATTACCGCTTTGGCTGCATCCCAAAAGGTTTGAAAGGATGTTTCGCCATTGTCATTTTCCTTGATGAAATTATTAATTGTTTCTATGATTTCTTCTTTAGCTAAACGGTTTTGGAGTATCATATTGTTTAATTTCCAATTGGTTTTAGAATTGGTTTTCCATGTACCATTACTAATCATTATTTTTATTGCCTTGTGATCTGAGAAGGCTGCATTCATTATTTCTGCTTTTTTGCATTTGTGTGCTATGTTTCTGTGACCTAATGTATGGTCAATTTTTGTGAATGTGCCATGTGGTGCTGAGAAGAAGGTGTATTCCTTTTTATCCCTATTTATTTTTCTCCATATGTCTATTAATTCTAATTTTTCTAAGATTTCATTCACTTCTTTTACCTCTTTCTTATTTATTTTTTGATTTGATTTATCTAAATTTGATAATGGTTGGTTTAAGTCTCCCACTAGTATGGTTTTATTGTCTATTTCTTCCTTCAATTCTCCTAGTTTCTCCATTAGAAATTTGGGTGCTATATTATTTGGTGCATACATGTTGATTAATGATATTTCCTCATTGTCTAGAGTCCCTTTTAACAAAATATAATTACCTTCCCTATCCCTTTTGATCAGGTCTATTTTTGCATTGGCTTTATCAGATATCATGATTACCACTCCTGCCTTCTTTCTATCAGTTGAGGCCCAGAAGGTCTTACTCCATCCTTTAATTCTGACCTTGTGGGTGTCAACCCGCCTCATGTGTGTTTCTTGAAGACAACATATGGTAGGGTTTTGGATTCTAATCCATTCTGCTATTCGTCTACGTTTTATGGGTGAGTTCATCCCATTCACGTTCAAAGTTATGATTGTCATTTGTGGACTCCCTGGCATTTTGATTGCCTTCCCTAATTCTAACCTTTTCTTCTTCGGCTCTACCTTTTAGTCCAGTGATTTACTTTGAATCAGTCCCCCTTGTCCCCTCCCTTGATGTTTCCCTTTTTAGTCCCTCCCTTTTTGTTCCCTCCCCCTCCCCCCTCTCTTTCCCTCCCTTTTTGTTCTCCCTCTCCCCCTCCCCCCCTTGGTTTTCCCTTTTCCTTACCCTTGTTGGGTAAGATAGAATTCAAGATCCCAATGGATCTGGATGTTTTTCCCTCTCAGAGTTGATTTCCCTGAGATTGAGGTTTAAGTAACCCCCCCCCCCTCTTCCTCTCCTTCTTATAGGAGTTTTCTTCCCCTCCCCTTCCCCTGTGAATCTTTGTGTGAGAACCATTATTCTATTTGGTCTTTCTTTACCCCCTATTTATACATTACATTTTCCCCATATATTAGTATACATAGGTTGATATAAATGTAGTCCTTATAGAAGAGAGTTTGAGTAAAAGAAGAAGATAACATTTTCCCCTTTCCTTAATATTTACCTTTTCAGGTATTCCTTGCTCTTTGATTTTCGGTATCAAACTTTCCACAGAGCTCTGGTCTTTTCTTTGCAAAAAGTTGGAAGTCTTCTATTTTGTTGAATGCCCATACTTTCCCTTGGAAGTATATAGTCAGTTTTGCTGGGTAGCTGATTCTTGGTTGGAGACCCAGCTCTCTTGCCTTTCTGAAGATCATGTTCCATGCCTTACGATCATTCAGAGTAGAACTTGCAAGGTCTTGGGTGACCCTGATTGGCATTCCTTTATATCTAAATTGTCTTTTTCTGGCTTCCTGTAGGATTTTTTCTTTTGTTTGATAGCTTTGGAATTTGGCAATTACATTCCTGGGAGTTGTCTTTTGGGGGTTTAGTGTAGAAGGTGTTCTGTGAGCTCTGTCAGTGGCTGTATTGCCCCCTTGTTCTAGAATCTCTGGGCAATTTTCTTTGATTATATCTTGTATCACCATGTCCAGTTTGGTGTTTATTTCTGGCTTTTCTGGGAGTCCAATTATTCTTAAATTATCCCTTCTCCCCCTATTTTCCAAATCTATCACCTTGTCGGTGAGATATTTTATGTTCTCTTCTAATTTCTTGGTATTTTGGCTTTGCTTTATTGATTCTTGCTCTTTTACACGATCGTTGTCTTCCAGCTGCCTGATTCTGGCCTTTAAAGCCTGGTTTTCTTTTACAGTTTGGTCAAACTGGTTTTGTAGATGCGTGAATTTCTTTTGCATTATTTCCAACTTTTCCTCCCAGAAGGCTTCCATCTTTTTGGTCATTTCTGATTCAAATTCTTCATAGGTTTGTGGAGAGTTTCCATTTCCTTTGGAAGGTTTTGGAGCATTTTCTTTTATATTATCTTCTGTCTGCTCTGTATTTTGTATTTTGGCTCCATAGAATGTGTCCAAAGTCGCCCCTTTCTTCTTATTTTTCTTGGTATTTTGGGGCTTCTGTGGTTCTGTGGAGTTTGCCATTTCTGAATGTGGAGGATTAGTTTTTCTTGTCTCTGTCTGGTGTTCAGAAGCTTTAGTCCTGGGCAGATAGTTCTATGAGCTTTCCCTGGGTTAAACTGAATATGCCTCACTGGAACTGGAATGGAAGGGTCGGACCACGAGGAATCGCTGGCCGTGAGGCTGTTTCGTCGGCCTGCGAGGGGATGGGCTGCAGCTTTCCCAAGCTCCGGGCAAGGACTTTCACTGAGACTTGGATAGCAGGATCCAGTCCGTGAGGCTGTCTTGCCTGCCCTGAGGGTTGCTGTTGTTTTGACCAGCTCTCTGCAGCGGAGGCCCCAGGCAGTAACTTTCACCCGGACCGACCAGCTCTTTGCAGCGGAGGCCCCAGGCAGTAACTTTCACCCGGACCGACCAGCTCTCTGCAGCGGAGGCCCCAGGCAGTAACTTTCACCCGGACCGACCAGCTCTCTGCAGCGGAGGCCCCAGGCAGTAACTTTCACCCGGACCGACAGGCTCTCTGCAGCGGAAGCCCCAGGCAGTAACTTTCACCCGGACTGGGACTTGGGTAGAAGACCCTGAGGGTTGTTGTTCCTCAGACCCTGCTCTCTGAGCCCGGCGCGGCTGCCGCTTCCGGGAGCCTTGGACTCTGCGCTCCTACCCCTGAGGTCCGAGGGATCTCGGGTTCTGGCTTTTAAGGGGAGCCGTACCTTTTGAACCGGGTCCAAGTCCAGGAGGAGGGTTCCCAGGGTCTGTGCTGTTGATCGTTTTGAATTTCGGCGCCTTAGGAGCTTCTAGTTTGAGATCGGTCGGGAAGGGTTTTCCGGAGATCTGAACTTCAGCTTTCTCTAAGCCGCCATCTTAACCGGAAGTGCCGTCTAGTGTTTTTAATAGGAATGGGTGTTGTATTTTATCAAATGCTTTTTCTGCATCTATTGAGATAATCATGTGGTTCTTGTTGGTTTGCTTGTTGATGTGGTCAATTGTGTGGATAGTTTTCCCAATGTTGAACCAGCCCTGCATCCCTGGTATAAATCCTACTTGATCATGGTGGATGATCCTTCTGATCACTTGCTGGAGTCTTTTTGCTAGCATCCAATTTAAGATTTTTGCATCTATATTCATTAGGGAGATTGGTCTATAATTTTCTTTCTCTGTTTTTGGCCTGCCTGGCTCTGGAATTAGTACCATGTTTCTGTCATAAAAGGAGTTTGGTAGAACTTCCTCTTTGCTTATTATGTCAAATAGTTTGTATAGTATTGGAGTTAGCTGTTCTTTGAATGTTTGATAGAATTCACTGGTGAATCCGTCAGGCCCTGGGGATTTTTTCTTAGGAAGTTCTTTGATGGCTTGTTGGATTTCTTTTTCTGATATGGGAATTTGTCTATTTTCTCTGTTTTTTCAAAGTACCAGCTTCTAGTCTTGTTTTATTAGTTCAATAGTTCTGTCACTTTCGATTTTATTAATTTCTCCCTTAATTTTTAGGATCTCTAATTTGGTTTTCTTCTGGGGGTTTTTACTTTGTTCATTTTCAAGTTTTTTGATTTGCATTTCCAATTCCTTTATCTCTGTCCTCCCTCATTTGTTAATATATGCACTCAGGCATATGAATTTTACTCTAAGTACTGCCTTGGCTGCATCCCATAAGGTTTGAAAGGATGTCTTGCCGTTGTCATTTTCCTCAACAAAATTATTAATTGTTTCTATGATTTCTTCGCTAACTAACCGATTTTGGAGTATCATATTATTTAATTTACAATTAATTTTTGATTTGGCTCTCCATGTACCATTACCGATCAATATTTTTATTGCCTTGTGATCTGAAAACGCTGCATTTATTATTTCTGCTTTTCTGCATTTGAGTGCCATGTTTCTGTGACCTAGTGTATGATCTATTTTTGTGAATATGCCATGTGGTGCTGAAAAGAAGGTGTATTCCTTTTTGTCCCTATTTATTTTTCTCCATATGTCTATTAACTCTAATTTTTCTAAGATTTCATTCACCTCTTTTACCTCTTTCTTGTTTATTTTTTGGTTTGATTTATCTAAATTTGATAGTGGTTGGTTCAAGTCTCCCACTAATATGGTTTTACTGTCTATTTCTTCCTTCAATTCTCCTAGTTTCTCTATTGAAAATTTGGATGCTATTCCGTTTGGTGCATACATGTTGATTAGTGATATTTCCTCATTGTCTATACTCCCTTTTAAGAAAATATATTTACCTTCCCTATCCCTTTTGATCAGGTCTATTTTTGCTTTGGCTTTGTCAGATATCATGATTGCAACTCCTGCCTTCTTTCTATTAATTTAGGCCCTAAAGGTCTTACTGCAACCTTTAATTCTAACCTTGTGAGTGTCAACCTGCCTCATATGTGTTTCTTGAAGACAACAAATGGTAGGGTTGTGGATTCTAATCCAATCTGCTATTTGTCTACATTTTATGGGTGAGTTCATCCCATTCACGTTCAAAGTTATGATTGTCATTTGTGGATTTGCTGGCATTTTGATATCTTCCCCTAATTCTGACCTTTCTTCTTTAGCTATCTCCTTTTGAACCAGTGATTTACTTTAGGTCAGTCCCCCTAGTCCCCTCCCTTGTGATGCTTCCCTTTCTAGCCCCTCCCTTTTTATGCTCCCTTCCCCTCTCCCCCTCTCCTTCCTTCCTTTTTTATACTCCCTCCCTCCTCCCCCTCCTTAATTTACCTTTCTTTCTTGCCCTATTGGATAAGATAGAATTCAGGATCCCACTGGATCTAGATGTTCTTCCCTCTCATATTTGATTTCACTGAGAGTAAGGTTTAAGTAATTCCACTTCATGCTCTCTTCCTCTCCTTCTCATATGAGAGTTCTTCCCCTCCCCTTCCCATGTGTATCTTTATATGGGAAAGATTATTCTATTAAGTCCCCCCCTATTTCTTGAAGTAAATCTTAGTGTTATTGATGGTTCCCCCCTCCCTTTTCCTTTCTTTGCCCCCACTTCCCCCAAATCTTCTTAATGCCCCAATCTTTCCCTATGCATGTTTCTTCTAACTACTCTTATGATGCATACAATTTTTGAGAGTTACACAAAACATTTTCCCCACATATTAATATATATAATTTAATGTAAATGTAGTCCTTATAGAAGAGAGTTTGACTTAAAGAAAAAGATAAGATTTATCTCCTTTTCCCTTTCTTTCATATTTACCTTTTCATGTTTCTCTTGCTTTCTGTGCTTGGATAACAAATTTTCCACTGAGTTCTGGTCTTTTCTTAGCAAATGCTTGGAAATCTTCTATTTTGTTGAATGCCCATACTTTCCCCTGGAAGTATATAGTCAGTTTTGCTGGGTAGTTGATTCTTGGCTGGAGACCCAGCTCTATTGCCTTTCTAAATATCGTGTTCCATGCTTTGCGGTCTCTTAGTGTGTTAGCCTCTAAGTCATGTGTGATCCTTATGGGAGCCCCCCCTATATCTGAAGCTCCTCTTCTTGGCTTCTTGTAAGATTTTCTCCTTTTCTTGGAAGCTCTTGAATTTGGCAATTACATTCCTAAGGGTTGTCTTTTGGGGATTTAGTATAGAGGCTGTTCTATGAACCCTTTCTATTTCAATTTTGCCCCCTTGCTCCAGAATGTGTGGGCAATTTTCTTTTATAATCTCCTGTAGAATAACATTGATTTTATTTTTTATCTCTGGTTTTTCTGGGAGACCAATAATTCGGAGGTTGTCTCTTCTTCCTCTGTTTTCCAGGTCTGTGACCTTTTCAGTGAGATATTTTATGTTTTCTTCTAATTCATTAATTTTTTGGGTTTGCTTTATTGATTCTTGCTGTTTTATGATCTCACTTTCTTTGAGTTGCTTAATTCTGGTCGTTAGGGACTGGTTTTGCTTTTCAGCTCTGTCTGCCCTTCTATTGGATGCTTTGAGCTCTTTTTCCAATTGAGCAGTCTTATCTGTCAGACTGCTGATCTCTTTCTCCCATTTTTATTTTCAGGTTCCCATCTTTTGGGTAAGTTCCAGTTTGAGATCTTCCAGAGCTTGTTGATAGTTTCCATTTTGGGAGGCATGTTCTGATTTTTTTTGGATTTCATCCTCATTCTCCTATTTTCCTTGGGTACTTCCACCATAAAAGTTTTCAATAGTCACCTTTTTCCCTTTCTTCCTGGAGGCTTGATTTTGGGCCATGTGGGCCATCATGGTGGTTTTATTCCCCTTTCCTTTTTGGCCTGGGGTCTGGGTTATATGGGAGGGTTTTCTGTGAATTTAGGTTGCCTCAGACTAGTTCTTCTCAGTCTCCGAGGTTTCTTAGAGCACTGGGGCCCTGATCACAGCCACACTGCCCAGGTGTTCAGCTCCGCCCAGATGCTCAGTGAAACCGCCCCGAGTATAGCTCTCTGGGCCCCCTTTTCTCGGCGCAGTATTGTCCCATGTTTTTTCCTGCTAGTCCCCAGATCCCAAGGACCCTGGAGTGCCCCCCCCCAGACAGAGAAGTTCCCCACTCACTCACTCACTCACTCACTTTCCCAGTGAGCTCTCTGGTAGTTCACTCTGGTTTGGTGGGGGAGGTGCGGGGGGAGAAGGGCGGCTCAGTTCACGTTTCTGTGCAAGCTTTTCCTCCTTCTTATTATAGTGTGGAAATGTTCAAACCCCAAGAACCTTCGCTTCTGTGGGGTACTGGGGAGTACTGGGGAGTCCTTCTGTTCCTCCAAAGGTGATTTTTATGCTCCTTTGATGTAGTCTATTTAGTTCGGTGCCGGGGAGAGGAAGCGTGTGGTGTCTAGATTGGAGCCATGATTACCCGGAAGTCTCATAACTATTTTCTAATGATATCCTCCTCACAAGTCACTTTAAGAAAGGTATTTTTCCATTTTATGAAGGTTAAATATTTTATTTCAAATCAGATAAGAAATTTGTGATATAATCAATATAGGATCTCACATCTCATTCTCAAATCCATTGAACAGGAATGGATCTAGACACAAAAGTCGGGATTCAAATCTCTCCAGTGCAACTTTATACACATATGACCTTGGTAATGTGTCTTAACTTAATTCCTAATGTGATAAATAAGTTGTATTACATCTTCACATATCAATATGAATTCCATGAATTCTAGTATATGGCTCTTTCTATTAGAAGCTGATATGAAATCATGTCTATTCCTGTGTCTTGGATCTAGGTTTCAGCTTCAAGGCTCTAGAGATCTTTCATATGTTCTCTGGCAATCCTTTTACATAGGTTTCTACACTAGAAAAAAATCTCAAGAATTGTGACAAATATTACTGTCCTTAAGCTATCCTACAGCTATGTCATGTCTTTACTGAGCACACAATACAGGGGTGCATCAAAGCCTGAATAAAGACCTACCTTTCCCCTGAAATTGGTTAGGTCCTTGAATTTACTTGTGTTTGGAGTAAGAACTGAAATATGAGGCCTATAATATTGCAGGAAGGTGTTAGAAGAGAGAAAGATATTTTCTACTTCTTAGCTTCTTAAGTAGGATTAGGCCACAGATGGAGATTCAAGAGAGTCATGTCTGGGTTCTTGCATTAGAAGAAATGAATAAAAGTGACTGGAAGACTTGGCTTTCGCTCTTGGCTCTTGTTTATGACTTTTTTTTTATTAATTTCAGAGAGAAAAAAGAGCAAATTCCCCAACCCAAATGAATAATTCTCTTCTTATGAGAAATATTGCTAGAAAATTGATGGAAATATGCATGACTTAGAAATATTCAATAAGCAAACAAGGTCCTTTGTTCCTAATATTTAATGCCCTTTTTTCCAGGGTTTTTCACAGGGTACTGGGATAGGTTCTAGGATCTGAAAAACAATACCAAAGAATCTTCCATTGCAAAGTATAAAAACAATAATTGGTGAGTTATAAAAATAGATGGGAAAACTATACCAATACAGGTTCAAAATTGTTAAGATACTTTTGATGGATATAATCAAAAATATCTTCAGTGATGAAGTGACGCTCAAACATGAACTTCCCTTCAGGTTCTGGTGCAAGGACACTACAGAGACTCTTATTATAAAAATAAAATATTTTTGAACTATATAAGGATAAAAAGGATTTCTAATTCTAAGGGATTCTAAATCCACCCAAATTAACTCCCTGGTTCCACAAGGAACAATTTCTCCTGTTTTTCACAGGCTACACTAATCCTCCATGATCTGAACCCAAATTTATACTATTCTAAATAAAACTATCACTATTATCCTTATAATACTTAATTTTATCTTATAGTTATAAAATAACAAAGGCTAGGTGGTTGAGTCTCAACAAGAATCAAGTTAGGACTCTGAACTCAGAGTCCAAACCAAAGACCAGATCTTTCTTTGGTCTTATCAGATGTAAATCAATTTATGAAGACTGAAATAGTCAATAGTCTTTCCCAAGTTGGAAAAGAAAACACTAAACTCCTTCAGGTCTTTCCCTCAGATAGAGTGAGACAAAGTTGTTACCTCCTCTAAGCCTGTGAAAGAGTCTCTGAAAGTGTGTCTCTGCCAACTGCCAGAGACCAACTTCCAACTGCCATAGAGGGCAATTGACACAGAAAAATGGTTATAACTGTCAACAGTTGAAATTAACAGGCTCTCTCAGCTCTACTTCACATGCTAATTCTTTTTTGAGCCAGGCACTCTACTTCTTATGGTGAAATTAATAAAACAATACTTATTTTTTAGTATCATCCTTATAAAAGGTAGACATGAGCTCAGGGTTTTGTAATATCATGAGTAAGGAATTCTAGGAGAGCTGATATAGATTCATGTAGATGGAAAAGAGAGTAGAAAAGTTCAACCCAGTAACTGTCTTAATCTCCATAATGAGATATTTTTTCTTTTGCCTCATTTCCCATATAATCTTTTACATAAAAACGTTATTACAAAATAGACCTCAGCATGAAAGTAGTATGATATGGTAGGAAAAAATTATTCTAGTGTTTATCCATGTTTCCTTGGGTGAGTCAAAGTCTCAGTTTCTTCATTTGTTAAATAAGGGAATTAGACTTAATGTCCTTTAGCATTTCTTCCTTCCCTACATGGATAAATCTCTTTAAATAAAGGTGTTAAGAAACTAAATGTGCAGTGGAAAGAGTGCCAGGATTGAAGTCAGAAAAGTATCTTCCTGCATTCAAATCTTACCTCAAAAGTTTATTAGCTATCTTTGCTTCAGATTTCTTTTTTCTAGGGTAATCATCTATGATGCCTTCAATGTTGGAGAACTTCACCATACCTTTTGCCATCCTCTGAATATTAGAGTTTTAGATGTCCTTTCTGAAATGTATTTAGATCTGTGAAGATTGGATTTGTCTCTCCCCTGATTGTAACAATGAAGGTATTTAGCTCTTCCTTTATTGGGAATATTGAATTGTAATCCACAATCTATTTTTAGATTTTAATCCCCAAAAGGTGATAACTCAGTATTTTAAGTAGATCTACCCATTTTAACTATAAAAAGGTGTTAAGTAACTATAAAAGGTGAACTAACCAAAAAAAGGGTGTAAGTAGCCAAAAAAAAGGTATAATTTAACCAAAGAAGGTGTGAACTAAAGAGTGGGCAGTCCTGGAGAGGAGCATCTGCTGTGATTGGTAGATGTGAAATTTAAGTGAAATGACACAAGAGAAAAAGATCTTTAAAAAGAGGACCAGAAGGTAAGAGGAAGATATATTCAATTAGAAGAGATCGAAGAGCTCTCTAACTCAGAAGAGAGACTGGAAGACAGACACCCAGACTTCTTTCCATTTAGACAGTCACCATTGGTGAATGAAAGGCTGACTTAGTGACCCTGCCTTTCTGAAGGCATAAAGCCTCCAGGAAAGGCCCTTTGTCTTGATACTCTTTTCCTTGATTTGGGCCTTAGTATTTCTACCTGGCTCAGAGGAAGCTGGAGTTTCCTCTCTCTCATTCCTTAATATCTTTTCTCTATTGTAAATAAAACTACCATAAATTCATTTTACTTTAGTAATTAATTTTGGGATTTAGAAATTAAATCCCTGGAGACCACATATATAAATATTCAGAGTCCAACCACGATTAAATTTAACAGATCTGAACATAGTACTCTATCTGTGGATTTACTGGGACTAAGTACAACAGGTTTATTACCTTCCAATTTCTGTATGCTGCATCTTTTAATGAAACCAAGGATTCTTTTAACATATCTAAACCTTTGTGAAAATATTTTTAAATACTTCTTCATCCACACATTGTTGGCTGTGTTCCCTAGCTTTGTGTCATTGGCAAATTTGATAATCTTGCCATCTATGCCATTATCCAAGTTATTAAAAATATGAGTCAGAATAACACAAACTATGGATCCATAGGGCACCCAAATGGAAATCTCTAACCAAGTTGCTATTGGACAATGTATATATACATTTATTCAGTTTGGACACCACTCAGTTATACTGATATAACCTTCTTCATGTTTTTTATAAGAACATAGTGAGTAATTTTATCAATGTTCCACCTAAAACCTGAGAAAATTAATTCTACAATATTCCTTTGACCCATCAGTTATATAACGTTTTCTAAATTAGAAAAAAAGAAATGAGATTGAGCAGACATGACTTGTTCTTGAATTAATCCATATTGACTCCTTATATCCATTAATCTGTTTTTTACATATTTATCTTCTCTTTAATAAATTTCCTATTTTGCTTTAGCCCTGTCCAATTCAGAGATCATTCTTTTTGACATAGAAAACAAAAGTAAATGAATCAATTGTTTTTTCTCTTTCATTTATCATTCCTTCCCCAAAGTTGACTACTATCCTTCCCTTTATTTAATCTCCTTTTCCTCCAAATAACTTACAAAACTCTTATATCATTATTAAAGATGCCTCTTTATAGAATGTGTCATTTTAAGTGTTATAGAAAAGCTAGCTTTATAACCACACAATCCCTGCCATTTATATCAAACATCATTTACCTATTTAAAAGAAAAAGACAAACACACAATTATTGGATAGTATGCAGGTTTCTCATTTTGCCAGTTCTATTTTAGATTTTGAAATTCTGTGATGAGTAATCTAGTATTCTAGGAAAAGTCCAAGGTAAATTTGACAGTGGGAAGAAGGGGACCCAGCATTTAAGTATAGCTCAGCTGTGAAATAGTTGGAGTGACTTTGTGGGTCATTGCACCTAAGTTAAATTAGCTAGTTCATGAAGCTAATTCACTTATTATTTCGCAGTTACTGTATAGCTTCAAACCCAAGAGTATTGGGCTTTGGGAAAAGGTGCCCTCCAGCTTTGCTTCTTTTTAGGCAGGATATTGGACACTACTGGGCAGGATCCCCACAGTTCCTTTTCCTGGGGTCAATTCACTTGCTAATTCAACTTCAAGGCTCAATCTTTGAATGGTATTTAAGGTAGAGAAACTAGACCCCCAATTTATTTTATCTCACCTTCATCTGTTCCCAGCCTTCTATGGGTTTAAAGTAATTGCTCTAAAATATTAAAAACATATTATATACATTGAGAAGATCAAGTCTGTTCTAGTTTGAGCAAGCATATTTATTACAATGGAGTAATTAGAATTATTGGTTACAAATATGGAATTACTTAAGAACATAATGTAAAACCTTTCTGAGTATATACTTTCAAGTCAATGCTGCATTGAATTTGTTCTTTCTTGGAACTACTTACTGAGAAAAAAAAAATTTTTTCAATTGAATCCAAAGGAAACTACTTGAAAAAATTAAGGTGATACATTAAAGATAACTGGGTACAGGGAGAAAAATGATTATATTACATTTTTAGCCCACATTACCTAATACGTAATATCATTTGAAAGGCAACCTTCCTTTGCCATGTTTCTATATGTTGCATTATTCTAAATTCATGCAATCTCCATTGATACATATAATATCCACTTAAAACTTAAAGGATATAGGCAAACATTTCTTTTCCAATGGTTTAATGCTGCTTCCCATGAATCTGAGCTATAGATTTTGTTTTAACCTTTGGATATTAGAGCAGAGCCCATGTTTTGTTACATGCACTGCGATTTTATGTCTTGTCATGAAACTGAAGACAAACTTCTGGAAGTACACACTCAGAAAAGGGGCCCTGTCAATAGCAGATGGGCAGCTGTAACAGGAATAGCAAGGTCTTGCAGAACAGAGGAAATAAGCAATGACAGAAAGTTCTAGAATATAAAAATTAGATGAAACCTAAACTAGCAAATGATGTGAACATTTCCAGGCTCCCGTGTTGTGAACAAAGACTAGGGGCCAGGTTCTAGGTTTTGACAACATAACTGGCAGCAAATATCACAGTTTCAGCCACACAGACTGACTTTAAGGGACATGTTAA
Source organism: Monodelphis domestica (assembly GCF_027887165.1). Taxonomy (NCBI): domain Eukaryota; kingdom Metazoa; phylum Chordata; class Mammalia; order Didelphimorphia; family Didelphidae; genus Monodelphis; species Monodelphis domestica. The sequence continues at coordinate 327,906,638 of NC_077229.1, read as the reverse complement.
CAGGCAGGGAATGGGGCATTTTAGACCTCATTTGTAGAAATCAGGCTACAATGTTTGAGCTTACTAGCACCAAAGCTGCCCTGATGATGATCCTGGGGCTATATTGAATCCAAATAGAGGGGTTAGGCTAAGCCTGAAAGTGAAAGTGGGGATAGGATAGCCTTAGTTGTGAGGTTGGGTTAGTAGAAGGGGAATTGGGAAGAAGGAAAGACTCAGGCCCACAGGACCAATACTCCTCTTGAAAATGATTTAGGTTACACAAAGCTTTTAACTATCTCCAGTACTGGTTTGCAGATGCTTAAAATTTCTCCGCCATCCCCTTGGCCTTTCCCAAGTGATACTATAATGAGACTGTACTGTATTAAATTTCACCTGTAACTTTTCCAATCACATCCTTATTCTGTTAAGATTTCCCTGTAGTTTTATACCTTACTCTGCTCCATCCACTGTTTTTCTAATCTAGGTATGATACAGTTTGCTCTTGTTCCAAGGTCATTTATATGGAAGGTAAATGAGATTGGCCCTAGTACTGAGCTCTGGGGAACTCTGGTTGTTACTCTTTTTATTCTGCACAATCTTCTACTCATCCAGCTTTTTATTCTTGTCTTGTCCCCAACCTTGTCACTAATTCTCATACATTGTGCTCTCAATCTGTAAACATGCAACTTGATGAACTTTCCTTCAATAAACACAAAGCATGGAGAGCTAGAGAAAAGCAAGGTTTGTCTATTCATTCCAGTGGCTTCCCGTCAAGCTGCCTATAAAAAAGATCTGCTCTGCAAGAAAATCCTTGAACATTAAGAAGTGGAAATCATGGGAATAAAAATATTTGGGGGAGGGGAGCACATACAAACCCTTAGATATATCAATGTTTTATTATATGCATTATATACTTTAAACATAATGTTAACATTCAAAATTTGGCCTCATAATTTAGAAATTTTTTTTCAGAGATCATAGTCTTCTAGCTTCATTTTTAAAATGCATATGATATAATCAGCTTTTAATTGAACATTTTATTTATTTATCAGGGATATTTGGAAGCACTTGCAACATGTTCTCTCATAGTGTTACTGTTGGCAATGTCTTTACAGAACATATTTCTTATAAGAAGCTCTCTAGTTGTTATCTCATTAATTCATGCAACATTCTTGTGAAGTTAATCATTCTTGCTTTGTAGTGTTTCTCTTAAAAAAAAAAGAAGGGAACACAGATTATAACCAAGATGCCAAGGATCAGGTTCTTTTGATTCTTCTTTTGAAAAAATAGTAAGTCAGAACAATTTTGTCAAAAACATTTTTCACTGAAGAAAGCCAATAATTCTGGATGCTCTTTCTTCTGGTGCATAAATACTGCCATCCTGGTTTCAAGGTCTTCTTCTTCACAATTAAACACTTAAAATTCCATATGATATCTCTTTACATGAGAAAGATCATAGGGATGCAATTTCTAGCTATTAATAACCAATTGAGGAAAACAAATGCATAATAACACTCTCTAAGGATTTTTGTGTGGACGCCACTGCTGTTTCTTCCTTCATTCCGTTTTGCAGAAGTTAGCAGTAAGTTGAGGAGTCTGTTCTTTGAAATTTCAGAGCAAACCTATAATGGAAATGTTACTGACTTCATCTAGATTGGCACTTTGAGGCAAGTATATGAATGTTCTAAATGCCATTTTCTACTAGCATTATTTCCTATCTGCACATAATTCTTTTTATTTTTTAAACAACTTTCTCTTTGCTATATCTCCTGAACTATTGGAGAGGAGACAGAGAAATACAGAGAGAGAGAGAGAGACAGAGAGACAGAGAGACAGAGAGACAGAGAGACAGAGACAGAGAGACAGAGAGAGACAGAGAGAGAGACAGAAAGACAGAGAGATAGAAACAGAGAGAGAGAGAAGAAGGGAGAAATGAAGAAAATAATGAAGAAAGAAACAAAGAAAAATGAGGCAGAGGGAAGAATGAAAAAAAGAAGGAAGGAAGGAAGGAAGGAAGGAAGGAAGGAAGGAAGGAAGGAAGGAAGGAAGGAAGGAAGGAAGGAAGGAAGGAAGGAAGGGAGGGAGGGAGGGAGGGAGGGAGGAAGGAAGGAAGGAAGGAAGGAAGGAAGGAAGAAAAGAAAGAAGGAAGGAAGGGAGGGAGGGAGGGAGGGAAGAAAGGAAGGAAGGAAGGAAGGAAGGAAGGAAGGGAGGGAGGGAGGGAGGGAAGAAAGGAAGGAAGGAAGGAAGGAAGGAAGGAAGGAAGGAAGGAAGGAAGGAAGGAAGGAAGGAAGGAAGGAAGGAAGGAAGGAAGGAAGGAAGGAAGGGAGGGAGGGAGGGAGGAAGGAAGGGAGGGAGGGAGGGAGGAAGGAAGGGAGGGAGGGAGGGAGGAAGGAAGGGAGGGAGGGAGGAAGGAAGGAAGGAAGGAAGGAAGGAAGGAAGGAAGGAAGGAAGGAAAGAAAATCATCTAAGTAAGTATAGTCAAGCAAATCAAATTTCTATGTTGCCTATATTAAAAATGCATGATGATGATATTATTCTATCATCTCTCTATCATGCAATGGGCTGTATTCTTTTTTATCATTATCATCATCATCTCAACTAATAAGAATTAAAATTGATATAGTGATTACTAGTGTTCAGACACTTTGATAAACACTTTACAATAATTATTTTATTTTATCTTTACAACAACCCTTGGATGTAGGTCCCATTAGTATCCCATTTTCCAAATAAGAAAATACAACAAAGCAAAACAAGAGTTTAAGTGTATTTTCCTGGATGACAAAGATAATAAATGATTGAGGTTTCATTTGAACTCTGGTCTGCCTGATTTGACTATGCTACAAAGCTTCCTGATGTCCCCTGGAATCATTGTGGATTATTTAATTGATCAGAATTCTTTCAAAGTTTTTTTTTTTTTTGCTATACTAGTGTTATCATATAAATTTGTATAACTCTTTTCAAACACAATCAATCAATAAACCAATAACACTTATGTGCCATACTTATTGTTGAGTAGAGATATTAGGAGAAAAATGAAATACTTCCTGTCCATAAGAAGCTTACAATAAAGTTTACCATAGAAGACAATGTGTACATATAAAAGTACACACCAAATGAATATAAGCAAACTGGTACTGGTTCTAAGCCCTGGCGAACTTAGTCCCATATTTATGAAAAATATCATTAGTGGTGCTTCAGCAGAGTTTTTAAGGAACCTGGAGTTTCTAATAAGGGATAGTGTGATAGCATAGAAAGAATATTAGATTTGTATTGAGCAGACATGGATTCAAATTGATACTCTGCCATCTATTTACTTTGCAATGCCTGAGTATATATCCCTTTGTGCTTTGGTTTCTTCAACTCTGAAGTGTTGGAAGGTTGGACTAGATGATCTCAGAATTATTTAATATCTATGGCACTAAGATGGTGAATACAATTTAAGAGAACCAATGTAAAGGCCCAAAGAAACAAGCCAAACTGTATAAAGAGCAGTAATAAGGTCAATTTGACTAGCCCAAAGAACGTGAAACTCATCTGTCTCATATGACACTTTCTCTGGTCCTATCAAAGTTTTGAAATATAATGTTTAGCTAATTTGATAGACCAGTTTGCAGAGTAGTTAAAAGAGAATAATGTCCCAGGCCTATCCATCCATTCAATGTATTTTTCTTTCAAAATTTACTTTTAGAAGCAACTTTTGGACTATCTCAAAGGGGTAGTTCTTAGAATTGTTTGTCCTCTGAATGCCAAAATTTCTTCACCTCTGACACAAATATTAAAGAGAATAAAGGAAAGTTAAGATAATATTCTCAATGACATAGATATTATTGCTTTCACAAGAAACATATCATCATTCAAAGTTTTGCCCATGTGGCTGCTTGACATGCCTAAAGCTCAGCTGCTTTGAGTTTCTTAATGGCCCAACATAAATTGTAAGAATTTGAAGACAGACGGAAAAGGTGACTTTTGAAAGAAGGTTTGTAGAGCATTTGAAGCCTCCATTAATTACATAAAATAGGACAATTCCACCTACCATTAAGTTAAATATTGTGTGCCAATTTCCATGTCATGAACTCTAAAATTTGAATGGATTGGTGTTCAATAGATGTACAGAACTTTCATTCCAGGAAATGCAAATTATATTCCTAAGAAGAAATATTTATGTCAACTTTAAAATCATTTTGAGGTACTTTAGAATTTTATAAAGGAAGAAGGAATCAATGATAATAATCAGTAATAATAGAAAAATACTCCCATATGTTAACAATGAATACTATCAGTAGAACATTTCATTTGCTTCCTTAGAGTTGAATGCATATTCATTCACATTTATAATCTTGTAATGAAAATAAATCATTGAAGCAGCTAGCTCTCAAAAGATTGAAAGTATAATCACATAATCTAGTAGAATCTAAGCTCCTTGAGACCAGGAGTTATCTCATTATTTTATTTCTATCCCCAGTGTCTAATTCTCAGTAGGCATTTTATAAATGTTTGTGGAATTGAATGTAATTTAATTTAATTAAACGATCTCTGTGTATTTTGCTCTAGAAAGTTAGAGTACAACTATTCACTATAGCAGGGAACATTATAGTGAATTCATGCCAAAGGGTAACAAACAAAAATGGAAGATTTTTTTCTCTTATAGTTGATGATAAATATATATACACATATTTTTAAACTCTGTAGTTATTTAACATATGGTTTTTCTTAACTTGCAGATTTATGTATCATACACACAAGGAACAAAGATAATCCTGCCTTTTTGATTGGGCAGAAATAGTGACATTGCCTGGAGGTTCCAACAACCCCTTAAAATCAGATAAATTGAATGCTTGCTTGCAACTTCTTGGTAAATAACCCTAGAAAGTAAGAAGGATATGCTACTTTTTTTTGTGATGTTAAACTCTTCCTATTTTGTCTTTGGAAGATAGAATTTACTATGATGATATGATAATAAAGGTTTTTTCTTAGAGCACTTAACCAATTCAATGAACAACATGGAAAAAATCTTCATGAACTACCCAATAACATTGAAAAATAAATATGATTTTAAAATGAGTACTTAAGTAATCAGTGTCCACTTTGGCATATAATTCTTTCCATTCTATGAAGAATGATTAGAAAAATGTTGGAAAATTTCAATTGTCAAAATTTAAATTTTTCTTTAAGGTCTAGATTCCACATACACATTCAGACAATTATAAGCAGTCTGAATAAGAATTGCGAAATTCAATTTTAAGATAAAATGTAGGTGATTTTTTTTCCAGTAAATCAGAGAGAAGAGATTGATAGCATGAACTTGATCTGGAGAAGGAACTTCTCAAAATGATATTAGTGATATATGCATATATAGTTTTCTCTATAAATTATATAAATATATATATATGAATATACACATATTTTATATGTATATACTTTTATTTCTTTTGTTTACCTTCAATTATAAAAGGAAATGGAATGAGGAAAGATCAATAAAAGAAGAGTGTACTTGGTGCTCCATTAAAGATCCTGTGTTAAGTAGTTTTATGAATCCTGGGAAGAAAAAAGAATGATTGTGTGGTATATAAACCTTGGTCTGGCCATAATCTCTGGAGGGTCCTGAGGAACTGGACATTAAGTGTACCAATGAACCCTCTCTAAGAACACTTTTCTACCTCTTGCTCCTATATATCTTGATGTGGAATATGATAATTTTGTTATTATTATACTCAGAGTATATCACACATTTTCTTCCTTTTTCTTCCTAGAATTCCATTTGTAGCCTTTTCAATTCAATATCTGTGTACTCTAAGTCAAATAAATATCATTGCTTCAGTTTTCATTTAGTTTGCTTTTCTCTGTTGCAGAAAACTGTCAGCCAGAGACTTGTCCTGCAACAATTTACTCAGGAGAAAAGAAATGAATATCTTTTCCAATAACTATCCTAGGTTTTGATACAAAACTATCTTGCATGGATCCAAGAGTCAACCTTACTTCAAAGATATTTTTAATTATATATATATATATAATAAATAATAATTAATTCATACTTCCTACCACCCTTTCCTTCTTTTCTACCTTTTTAAAATTTGTTTTAAAGTTCTAGATAGAAAAATTTCTTTTTTGGTGACATGTATATCTCCAGTTCTTAACACAATATCAGGTACATAGGGAACCCTTGCTAGATGAACTCTCTTTCTCTCTGTCTCTGTCTTTCTATCAATCTTTCACTGGGACATGGACTGCAAACTCAAATAATGTCATTTTGGAATGTGGATGGATAACAAAAAAGTTGAATCATCTATATCTCTAGCTATCTTATATACACAACATATAATCATACATTCAGAAAGAACTGGGTAGATAAGTGAGTAGGAAGAAAACAAACTAGATCACTTTGGAAAAGTACACAGATTTCTTAATGTACTTCTTCCTTAAACAAAAAGCTCATCTTTTAAAATTAATATTCCTCCAGAGATACTGAATTTTTGTCAATCATGAAATATGACTGTCTCCAAAAATATAATAAAAAGCAGTAAAAAAGTACTTAAATGTGAGTTTTCTGTAACAAAAAGAATTATATGGGAGAAGCAAAATTAAAGATATAAAAGAGCTAGAAGATCAAAAATGGTAGACCAGTCATATAGCAGGTGTGAAAGAGCTTATGTGCTATATTTATTTCCAACCAATCTGAAGACTCCTATAGAAAGGATTTTGGCCCATTAGATGGACCCAATTATGGAATATTTGTAGAAGTCCATGGAGAAAAATTATAGATGAAAAGGTATACATGGATTGTTATATTGACCATTAGAGGGAAAACTCCCACTGATAAAATTCCAAGTGTTTCAAAATATTTAAAAACTATTTCCTTCATTATAGATAGAGATAGCTTTTATGAAAAGCTTAAATTCATGACCAAAATGTCAAGAAATGAAAAAACACTGCTTTCAAATTAAGAGAAACAATGAATGCTTCTGTGCCTAAGGGGAAAGGAAAGAACTAATTCACCCATATTTTCAAGGAACTGAATTAAGGGGATCATATATATGAAGTTGGGAAGGATCTTAAAAGCTATCTCCCAACCCCCATTTTACAGAAGATATACTCAGATACTGAGAAGTTAAGTGATTTACCTATGGACACAGCATCAGAGGCAGAGTTTAAGCTCACTTCTTTCTGACTCCACTCATTCAATCAGGAAACATTTATTAAGTTTTTACTATGTACTAGGCACTGTACTAACCACCGGGAAAACAAATACCATCTAAAAGAAAGTCACTGTCTTCAAGAACAAGGGGGTCAAAACAGCTCATTAAAAAAATGTGAAAAGAGAGGAATGGTATCTCAGCAGTAGCATGCTGGCTTTCATTAGAAAATAAAGGAAGGGTAGTTTGTGGCCCCTTCCAAAATTGGTACTTCTGTAAAGAATTCATCAATGGAAGAAGGGTCCCTGAGGAACAGAGGTATGGATCAGCACCCTCTCCATTACATCATGCAGCCTTCAATTCTAGATTCTTGACCTGAGGTAAATGACAAGTATCATTCCTGGCCAGGCTCCACTACATTAGATGCTCCATTTCTTCCTGTGTTTGTTATTGCAATGAAGTAAGAGCAACCCATATTTCATTACACTTCCTAGTGTATATCTGTGAACATGTCAAGTTCTGAAAACATCAACAGAATAAGGGAGAAATATAGCTTAAAGCTGAATGTTGCCTGCCAACAGCTGTCTTCACTGAGTTTGGACATGAAACCCTTGACAAATAAAACTCTTCATGTTACTAAAATGGAGGATATAAAAATACTTCGGGCGCTCTCCAAAGATGGTATTGAGAGGCAGTACATTTAATCTATCCTCTCTTAGCTTACCTCTCTGCCATTCACTGAAGGAATCCTATTATCATGGGGACTGCAGGAGACTGAACAACTGAGGAAAAACTACACTTTTCAAAAGTATTCACCTCTAAGTATCATAAGTAATCATTGATTCAAGACTAGATAGAGCTCTTTAGTAGAATAACCTGCAGACCTGTTCCAGCCAAGCCTGCAGCTATTCCCTTTTGGTGAAACAATTCCCTACTCCAGTTGTCAAGACAAATCACCTAGACATATAGACAATGAGGTTCCAGAATGTGAATCAATGTGCAACATGAATTACCAATTGTTAGAGCAAAAACAAGAGTCCTGAAATCCCTCCATGCCCTAGGCTAAGGATTCCATTGTCCCAGTGTTGGTCCTGCAGCTGGGGTGAGAAATCATGAAGTAGTATAGGTTTACCACATTTAAGTAGAAATTGACCCATTGTCTTACATTATGATCCTCACCAGCTATTTATAGATTTAGAAAAACATATATTGACATTTTATATGTATACATACATACATATATCTGTATACTTCAATATACACGCACGTGTGTGTGAGAGAGAGAGAGAGAGAGAGAATTTTATTTTGTTAAGTATTTCCCTATTGCCTTTTAATCTAGTTTAGAGAGAGAGAAAGAGAGAGAGAGAATTTTATTTTGTTAAGTATTTCCCTATTGCCTTTTAATCTAGTTTAGGTGAGTCCAGGAGTCTCAGGAGTAACCCATAGGCTGCATGTTTGAAAATTTTTGTACTGGACATGGAGGTGGGCAGAGGTGGATTCAAATTCTACATTCTAAACTAATAAATATATGATCTGTAAGTCACACACAGACATTGAATCCTAGCAACTCCTTATTGCCTCCATGAGTAAACATGTTTATCCTTCATTTAGAAGATAAGTAACATTACTAGATGATGTCTTGATTGGCACATAAATAGGATTTAAGTGAGGCAGAGTTGCATAGAGTCATTAGTCTCATTTTTTTTCCAGTCATCTGTCTAGTGGTTGGACAAAATCAAGGATGATTGGTTATATCCAGCAGGCAGTGGGTGACCTTGGCATCTTTGATGTCTGAGAAAGTTCTAAGCACTCCAAAGCACCTGCTTTAATCACCTCCGTGGCTGTTGGAACAAATTGCTCTCATTTTCCCATTCCTCTAAGCTTTATATAGAAATCCACCTAACTTGCCAATTAGACCGAGACTTCTAAGTTACCCTCAGTGTGGTTTAGCCTTCTTGCCAAGACAGTTTTACTAAAGTGTGGCTGCTACAGTTTCTTGGAGACACAGGTTGGAATTTGGTCAAAGTTGGTGAAAGTGAATCCACTAAAAGTGGATGAGCAGCCCTGAAAATGGCTTAGTAAGGCCCCACATCAGACACTAGTCTCCTTGAAGACTCCATATGACCATTGAACAAACAAAAACTCTTTTTGGAAATTAAAGTATTTAACAAACTGTCCCCAGCCTACCCTTCCCAACTTTTTCAAGATGCATGGATTTGGTATGAAATTGCCCACTTTTGTCTTCATCCATGATTTTGTTCCTTTTTTCCATTCTGAATTTAAATGTTTTTAAAAAGAATTTCCATATATACAGCAGAAGAAAAAATGAGACTATATAAAATTGAATCTCCCTTTTATGGAAGATTTTTGCCTTGAAAAAGTGGACAAAGAAATTCCATGTTGTTTCCAGAACTGTCTGACTTGTCCATACTTCATCCTGAACTCCTTTTTATTCTTTTATGTTCAATAAATAAAATATATTTTAGTGGTCCTCATTTTCTGAAATTACTTTTGCTAATCCTCCTCTTCTTTATTCATACCTCTCCTCCACTTAATGAAGAGCAACAGAAATTCTTGTAATGAAACACAACTCCTTAGGGTAGCAATGTGTCTTTCAGCATCTTAAGTTCATAGCATGATTTGTCAGTATTGCACTGGAGGAATGGTTGTTATCAATTTTATCAGAGTTCTGAAGTCAGTAAATAAGCATTTATTAAGCACCTAATATATGCCAGACACGTCATTTAGTTCTTGGTATAAAAAAATAGGTAAACATTATTGTCAATGTACAAATTCTTCTTTTGGTTCTGTTAACTTAGTTCAAAATCTCCAGTGAAATTGTTTCTGTCATCATTTCTTACAACACAACAGTTGTCCACTAATTTTTTATGTGCTATGATTTGCAATTGATAGACATCACAAAGGTTTTTTTGTTTGTTTGTTTGTTTGTTTATAGCTTTGTTCTCCCTGATCTGATCATCCTTTGTAACACTCTCTTTTGCTAACCACTCTCATTTTCTTGATTAGTTTGATGTATTTCTATGCCAAAATGTATTTATATATGTGTCTATGTATGTGCATATGTATTAAACCCTCTGTTCATTTCACATATGAGCAAGATTCATCTGATGTCTATTCCCCATCTTTGAATATTCCATGTTTGCCTACTCTTTCTACACACTAGTGAATTAGAAATGCCAAGTACCATTTCTCCTTCCTAGAGTGGCATATATGATTTATCTTCCTTTCTTTTTTCCGTTTTCAAACTCTTAGAACAGAACTAATTAATCTTTAAATCCATGTTTTTGGTTTTGTTTTTCTCTTAATGAACACACTCTGTAGCTTTTGAGAATATAAAATTTTTGAAAAGATATTTATTGCTTTTACTATATTAAAATATCACCATCATATTAAACTACAGCTTCCAATACTTCAAGTGAATATACATTTCTAAGTCTCTTTATACTCTCGCGTTTGCATTTCAACATTCCTACTCAGTTCTAGTGAGTGCATGAAAGGTCTCTATTTCATTTAAAAGTCATTTTTTTTCTTTCCATAGGATTATATTCAGCCAAAGAAGTTTATTTATTTTTTAATTTAACTTCATATTTTTTTGTATCTTGGAATTTATATCCTGAGCTTTACTTTCTTTACATTGTGGAGCCCAACAATTTTGTGTGACTTTCTGTTTCTTTGGTAGTTGGTCTCCATTCTGGATAAAAAATAATTTTCAGTAAGGCCACAAAGAAAAATGTAGTTCAAGAAAAAGACCAAGTAGAATTCTTGGAAGAGTTTAAAGAGAATTTTTTTTAAATTTAAGATAGTTTTATAAATCAAATGATAGCAATGGAGAAAAATATTAAAATAAATGAGAGCTATGGAATAAAATATGGAAAAGATTTAGCTTAGAAAAAAGTTATAAAATCTTATCCACAAAAATCACTCCAGAAAAATTAGAATTTGCCAAATAAAAGTTAAGGACTTTACAGAGCATCAAGATAAATTAAATACAAAAGGCTAAAAAAAATAAAAGAGAAGAAAAGAGAAGGTATTTCATAGCAAAAATAAATAACCTGGAAAACAGATCAAATAAATACAATTTAAAAATCAGTGGAATACCTGACAGTCATGGCCAAAGGGGGAAAAAAGGTCTGTAGTCTCCTAATTTCATACAGGCATAGAATTGTAGAGCTATAAGGTATTTTAATAAAGAAAATATACATCATTAGAGATTAAGTAATTTTTCTAGGATGAGTAATCTAATAATTATTTCCATAGTTGGGCTTGAAACTGGTGTTTCCAGTCTGGTATCTTTTCCCACTAATTCATTCTATTTCTATAGTAAAGAAAACTCTAAAATCTATACCTTTAAACTTTTATTAGTTCTCCAGGTCAATCTCTCCAGTGTTTTTGTTTGGATGTTCTACTCTGAAAAGTTTAATATGATGTACAGGAAATTGAATTAGTCTTTTTCTTCTGAGTCACAGAATCCCATTATTTCTGAAGTGCAAGTCAGATCTTGGTATAAACCCTGACTTCCCCACTTAATGATAGCAGGACAAATCACCAAGTACTTTCAATTCTTCTCCATGAATTATTCTAAAATCTCTCCTTTCTTTCCTTCTTCATAGCATCAGTCCTAGTCTAATGTTAAAAGCAAGATGATATAATATAGAAAGATCATTAGATTAGGAGTCAGGTGCTCTGGCTTAAAATCAGTCAGTCAATGGCATTTACTGAGTTTCTACACAATATACAAATATTAATTATTTGTGTAAAAAGAGGTTTGGAAACTGATAGACACCATATAAATGTGAGAGTAATTATTCATACTTCCCTGTCATTGAATATACCATTGAATATACCATTCTACATGTTAGTGCTAGGAATCGAAGAAATTCTCCCCAAATACAAAATAAACAAATAAGTACCTACTCCCAAGGAGCTCACAATCTAATATCGACTCTCTCACTAATAAAATTTGTGATCTTGACCAAAGTAGTAAAACTTTCTTGACCTCAGTTTCTTCATCTGCAAACTGATTTGGTTAAACTAAATAACATCTAAGATTTCTTTTAGATGTAAAATATCAAGGTTTTATTACCATGTGATTCCTTGCCATCTCTTCCCTCCATTACTGTCATTTCTTTGAGGTTCTTTTGTTCTCCCTCCTTTCCAAATAATTCTACATGCAGCTAATAGAATGGTCTTTGTCAGAGCCATTTAAATCTTGTTATTTGTAAAGGTCAAAATTCACTATGGTAAACCCCCAAATTCAATACATTTCATATGTTTCTTAAGTTGAATTTCCTATTAAGTCTCACATTGAACACAGCATAAACATCAATATCCAACGGTAAATATTTTGATTCATGTTATAATTGTATTATTTCCTATTCTTTCTTGAAGAGGTTGCTCTAATTTATTCATGCCAATGTTTGCCATTTTTCTTACATAAGAATGTCATAGTATAGAGAATGCTGAATTTTTATCAGAACATGAAGGATTCAATTCCATTTCTCCAATTCATTAGTCATAAGACCTTAAAAAGTCATATATTGCCTCAGAACCAATTTGTAAAAAAGGATAATATTATTTGTAGTAGAGATTCTTAACCGTTTATGTGTCATGGATTCTTCTGGAAGTCTGGTGAAGCCCATGTTTCATTTCTCAGAATAATATTTATGGGTCAAATACCCAGTATAGTAGAAGAAACCAATTATATTGAAATAAATTTGTCAAAGTATTTTAAAGATGTAAACAAATAAGCAAACAAGCAAAGCAAACAAATAACCAAAAAAATACCCCTAAATGCATTGTTCCCAGTTTAAGAAAACTCGGTTTAATTCTCTCACAAAATTGAGAAGACAATTCTTTTGAAATGGAAAGATGTTTAAATATATGCAATTATGCACAATTCTGTGTCATTTAACATGACATTCCATATGATAAGAATGATTTTATTATTAGTTTTATAAAAAATAGATAAACTGTAGGTTAATTAATTGTTTTTTTTTTTAAAATGAAAGAAGGAAAAATTGCCAGCATCATAATTGAAAAGGGTGAATTCTCGAGCAAAGGACAGGAACTTAAAGCAAATGTTTGAAAATATTTTATTCAATTATATGCCAACAAATTTGATAATCTAATCATGGCAGCAGAAAACTCTCCTGCTTCCTGGTCAAACTGGATCCAAACACTCAAGTCTACCTCATATCAGTCCCAAGAGAAAAAGAAGAGTTGTGTCCCACCCAAGAACTGAGATAAGAGAACTTGTGGGGATCAAAGCCAGCTGAGTGTTCTGAGAATCTTCCAAGCAATTCATTACCCAGAAAAAAACCCTCATTGCTGGAGTCCAGGAGGCTGAGTGTGATCCAGCTAGCCAGAACACCTGGGTAGTGTCACATCACCCCTTGAATGAAATGAAAGCTAGGCAACATTTTGGAAGGTGGTTCTGAAAGGCACACCTCTCTTCCCCAACCTGTCCTCTCCTATATAAGCATACTGGAGTGTTCTGTGTGTGCAGACAGTGAGGAAAGCTGGACCCAACTTTATTGACAGTTCTATGTCTGCTCATAGTCTTTAGCCCACATCAGAAACATTGCTATTCACTGTGTCTTCTTTCTCTGGGTGTTCGGAAAGACTCAAGTCACTCACTGAGGGCCATGAGAGGAATATTCTGCCTTCTGAGCTATTTCTCTTTCCCTTACTTCTTTGGAGGGTTCTGGCTTTGTCTGTATCTAGGAAGCCAGGTTATGGTGATTGACATTTTTTAGTGGCTGTTTGCAAATGCCACAGGTAGGTGACTCAGAGCAGGTGTTATGAGACTAAGTATTTCAGGGCAAAAAAATATAGCTGCTGCTAACCTAGACTTTATTTAACTTTTTTTTAAAGTAATAAGAAATTTCCTATTTAATAGAGATTGATCATGGGGGAAATTATAAAAACATTAATAGCTGAGATAAACAGAAGGGAAACAGAATACATTAACAACCCTATCTTAGAAAACAGAAATTAAACAAAACTTCAATTTATTCCCCCAGGTGAATTATACGAAACATTTAAAAAAAAACAATTAATCTCAATAGTATATAAACTATTTGGAAAAATAAGCAAAGAAGTCCTACCAAATTCCTTTTATGAAGAAAATATGGAACCAGGAAGAACAAAAACAGAGAAAGAAAACTATTGGCATTTTCCCTAACGAAAATTTATGCAATAAATAATCCTAGCAAAGAGATCATGCCAAGATATCACAGGGACCATACATTATGACCAGGTAGAATTGTTACCAGGTATCCAGAGCTGGTTTATTATTAGGAAAAACTCAGCAAAATTGACCATATCTATAACAAAACCAACATAATTCATCTGATTATCTTAATAGATCCAGGAAAAGCTTTAGATATAATACAATATCCAATCTTTTAAAAAAAAAACTTTTTTTTTTAAATTAGCAAGCATAGGATCAACAGAACTTTTCTTAAAGTGATATACAATATCTATTTAAAACAATCAGCAAGCATAATCTATAATGGGAACAAGCTAGAAACCTTCCCAATAATATTAGGGGTAAAGAAAGGATGCCTATTATCAACATTATTATTAAGTAATTGTACTGGATCTACTAACTATAGCAATAAGAGAAGAAAAAAGAAATTGAAGCAATTAGAATAGGCGATGAAGAAATAAAGTTTTCATTTTTTTGAGGTAATATGATGGTACACTTAGAGAATCCTTGAGAATCAACTAAAAACTAATTAGAGTAATAATTTTAGCAAAGTTACAGAATATAAAATAAACCCATATATATTTGTATATATGTATGTGTATGTTACAAAAAAAAAGCCCAGCAGTAAGAAAAAGATATTAAATTTAAATTAGCTGTATATAATATGAAATACTTGAGATGCTACATGCCAAAAAAAAACCCCAGGAACCATATGTATATAATTACAAAACACTTTTCATACAAATACAGTCAGATCTGAAAAAAGTGAAAAAATATTTATTACTCATGGAAAGTCAGAGCCAATACAATAAAAATGACAGTTACGCCTAATTTAATCTACTTATTCAGTGTCATACCAACCAAAAATTATTTTACAGAACTATAAAAAATAATGAAGTTCATCAGGAAAAACAAATGGTCTGGAATATCAAGGAAATAATGGAAAAAAAATTGAAGCAATACCAGATCTCAAAGTGCATTACAAAGTAGTAATCATTAAAACAATCTGGCAGTAGATCAGTGGAATAAATTTAAGTATGCAATGACTAGTAATAAATGACCACAGGATCCCATTTTGGGGGGGCAAAAATTCACTTTTTGACAAAAAATGTTTAGAAAACTAGATAACAGTAGGGCAGAAAATGGGAATAGATCAAAATCGTACACCATATACAATGACTAGGCCAACATAAGTATGTAAATTTGACATAAAGGGTGATATCATAAGTAAATTAAGATACCATGGAATAGTTTATTTTTAAGATCTATGAATAAGGGAAGAATTTATGATGAAATAAGTGATAGAGCTCATTAGAGGATTAAAAGGATAATTTGATTATATTAAATTAAAAGTTTTTGCACAAATAAAACCAATGCAAACAAGATTAAAAGGAAACAAATCTGAGAGGGGCATTTATAGAAAATGTCTCTGATAATGACCTAATTTCTCAAATATGCAAAGAATTGAGCTAAATTTATTTTAAAAAATAATTTCCAGACTTCCGGGTAATCATGGCTGCAATCTAGACGCGGCACGCTTCCTCTCCCCAGCACCGAACGAAATAGACTACATCAAAGGAGCATAAAATCACCTTTGGAGGAACAGAAGGACTCCCCAGTACCCCACAGAGGCAAAGGTATGTGGGGCTTGAACATTTCCACACTAAAATAAGAAGGAAAAGCTTGCACAGAAAAGTGAACTGAGCCGCCCTTCCCCCACCCCACCTCCCCCACTAAACCAGAGTGAGCTACCTGAGCGCTCAGCGGGACAGCGAGTGAGTGGGAAGCGTCTCCGTCTGGGGGGGCACTCCAGGGTCCTTGGGATCTGGGGACTGCCAGGAAAAAACCTCTCAGGGCGCTTTCACTGGAGAATCCAGCGACCTGGACTTGGGGCGGGCTGCACTGAACAACGCGCGCTGATTATCTGGGCGGAGCTGAATACCTGGGCTCGGAGGCTGGGAAGAACTAGTCTGAAGCAACCTAAATTCACAGAAAAACCGCTCTTATAACCCAGACCCCAGACCAAAAAGGAAAGGGAAATAAAACCACCAAAGGGATGGCTCACATGGCCCAAAATCAAGCCTCCAGGAAGAAAGGGAAAAAAGTGACTATTGAAAACTTTTATGGTGGAAGTACCCAAGGAAAAGAGGAGAATGAGGAGGAAATCCAAAAAAATTCAGAACACGCCTCCCAAAATGGAAACTATCAACAAGCTCTGGAAGATCTCAAACTGGAACTTATCCAAAAGATGGAAACCTTCTGGAAAGAAAAATGGGAGAAAGAGATCAGCTGTCTGACAGATAAGACTGCTCAATTGGAAAAAGAACTCGAAGCATCCAATAGAAGGGCAGACAAGGCTGAAAAGCAAATCCAGTCCCTAATGACCAGAATTAAGCACCTCGAAGAAAGTGAGATGATAAAACAGCAAGAATCAATAAAGCAAACCCAAATAATTAATGAATTGGAAGAAAACAGAAAATATCTCACTGAGAAGGTCACGGACCTGGAGAACAGAGGAAGACGAGAAAATCTCCGTATCATCGGTCTCCCAGAAAAACCAGAGGTAAACAACAAATTGGATTCTATTCTAGAGGAGATTATAAAAGAAAATTGCCCCCACGTTCTGGAGCAAGGGGGCAAAATAGAAATAGAAAGGATTCATAGAACACCTTCTATACTAAATCCCCAAAAGACAACGCCTAGGAATGTAATTGCCAAATTCAAGAGCTTCCAAGTAAAGGAGAAAATCCTACAAGAAGCCAAGAAGAAGAGCTTCAGATATAAGGGGGCTCCCATAAGGATCACACACGACTTAGCGGCTAATACACTAAGAGACCGCAAAGCATGGAACATGATATTTAGAAAGGCAAGAGAGCTGGGTCTCCAACCAAGAATCAACTACCCAGCAAAACTGACTATATACTTCCAGGGGAAAGTATGGGCATTCAACAAAATAGAAGATTTCCAAGCATTTGCTAAGAAAAGACCAGAGCTCTGTGGAAAGTTCGATATCCAAGCACAGAAAGCAAGAGAAACATGAAAAGGTAAATATGAAAGAAAGGGAAAAGGAGATAAATCTTATCTTTCTCTTAAAGTCAAACTCTCTTCTATAAGGACTACATTTACATCTAATTATATATATTAATATGTGGGGAAAATGTTTTGTGTAACTCTTATAAATTGTATCATCATAAGAGTAGTTAGAAGAAACATGCATAGGGAAAGATTGGGGAATTAAGAAGATTTGGGGAAAGTTGGGGCAAAAAAAGGAAAAGGGAGGGGGGAACCATGATAATACTAAGATTAACTTCAAGAAATAGGGGGGGAATCAATAGAATAAACTTTCCCATATAAAGATACACATGGGAAGGGGAGGGGAAGAACTCTCATATGAGAAGGAGAGGAAGAGAGCGTGAAGTGGAATTACTTAAACCTTACTCTCAGTGAAATCAAATCTGAGAGGGAAGAACATCTAGATCCAGTGGGATCCTGAATTCTATCTTATCCATTAGGGCAAGAAAGAAAGGAAAATTAAGGAGGGGGAGGGGGGAGGGAGTACAAAAAGGGAGGGAAGGAGAGGGGGGAGGGGAAGGGAGCATAAAAAGGGAGGGACTAGAAAGGGAAGCATCTCAAGGGAGGGGACTAGGGGGTCTGACCTAAAGTAAATCACTGGTTCAAAAGGAGAAAGCTAAAGAAGAAAGGTCAGAACTAGGGGAAGACATCAAAATGCCAGCGAATCCACAAATAACAATCATAACTTTGAACGTGAATGGGATGAACTCACCCATAAAACGCAGACAAATAGCAGATTGGATTAGAACACAAAACCCTACCATATGTTGTCTTCAAGAAACACATATGAGATGGGTTGACACTCACAAGGTTAGAATTAAAGGTTGGAGTAAGACCGTTTGGGCCTCAACCGATAGAAAGAAGGCAGGAGTTGCAATCATGATATCTGACAAAGCCAAAGTACAAATAGACCTGATCAAAAGGGACAGGGAAGGTAAATATATTCTGCTAAAAGGGAGTATAGACAATGAGGAAATATCACTAATCAACATGTATGCACCAAATGGTATAGCATCCAAATTTTTAATAGAGAAACTAGGAGAATTGAAGGAGGAATTAGACAGTAAAACCATATTAGTGGGAGACTTGAACCAACCACTATCAAATTTAGATAAATCAAATCAAAAAATAAATAAGAAAGAGGTAAAAGAGGTGAATGAAATCTTAGAAAAATTAGAATTAATAGACATATGGAGAAAAATAAATAGGGACAAAAAAGAATACACCTTCTTTTCAGCACCACATGGCACATTCACAAAAATAGATCATACACTAGGTCATAGAAACATGGCACTTAAATGCAGAAAAGCAGAAATATTAACTGCAGCCTTTTCAGATCACAAGGCAATTAAAATATTGATCGGCAAGGGTACATGGAGACCCAAATCAAAAATTAATTGGAAATTAAATAACATGATACTCCAAAATCGGATAGTTAGAGAAGAAATCATAGAAACAATTAACAATTTCGTTGAAGAAAATGACAACGGCGAAACATCCTTTCAAACCTTATGGGATGCAGCCAAGGCAGTACTTAGAGGAAAATTCATATCCCTGAGTGCATATATTAACAAATTAGGGAGGACAGAGACCAAGGAATTGGAAATGCAAATAAAAAAACTTGAGAACGAACAAATTAAAACCCCCCAGAAGAAAACCATACTAGAGATCCTAAAAATTAAGGGAGAAATTAATAAAATAGAAAGTGACAGAACTATTGAACTAATAAACAAGACTAGAAGCTGGTACTTTGAAAAAACAGACAAAATAGACAAAGTACTGGTTAATTTAATTAAAAAAAGGAAAGAAGAAAGGCAAATTAATAGCATCAAGGATGAAAAGGGGGATCTCACCTCAAATGAAGAGGAAATTAAGGCAATCATTAAAAACTACTTTGCCCAACTATATGGCAATAAATATACCAACCTAGGTGATATGGATGAATATTTACAAAAATATAAATTGCCTAGACTAACAGAAGAAGAAATAGTTTTCTTAAATAATCCCATATCAGAAATTGAAATCCATCAAGCCATCAAAGAACTGCCTAAGAAAAAATCCCCAGGGCCTGATGGATTCACCAGTGAATTCTATCAAACATTCAGAGAACAGTTAACCCCAATATTATACAAACTATTTGACATAATAAGCAAAGAGGGAATCCTACCAAACTCCTTTTATGACACAAGCATGGTACTAATTCCAAAGCCAGGCAGGCCAAAAACAGAGAAAGAAAACTATAGGCCAATCTCCCTAATGAATATAGATGCAAAAATCTTAAATAGGATACTAGCAAAAAGACTCCAGCAAGTGATTAGAAGGGTCATCCACCATGATCAAGTAGGATTCATACCAGGGATGCAGGGCTGGTTCAACATTAGGAAAACTATCCACATAATTGACCACATCAACAAGCAAACCAACAAGAATCACATGATTATCTCAATAGATGCAGAAAAAGCCTTTGATAAAATACAACACCCATTCCTACTAAAAACACTAGAAAGCATAGGAATAGAAGGGTCATTCCTAAAAATAATAAACAGTATATATCTAAAACCATCAGCTAATATCATCTGCAATGGGGATAAACTAAATCCATTCCCATTAAGATCAGGAGTGAAACAAGGATGCCCATTATCACCTCTATTATTTGACATTGTATTAGAAACACTAGCAGTAGCAATTAGAGAAGAAAAAGAAATTGAAGGCATCAAAATAGGCAAGGAGGAGACCAAATTATCACTCTTTGCAGATGACATGATGGTCTACTTAAAGAATCCTAGAGACTCAACCAAAAAGCTAATTGAAATAATCAACAACTTTAGCAAAGTTGCAGGATACAAAATAAACCCACATAAGTCATCAGCATTTCTATATAATTCCAACACAGCTCAGCAGCAAGAACTAGAAAGAGAAATCCCATTCAAAATTACCCAAGACAAAATAAAATACTTAGGAATCTATCTCCCGAGACAAACACAGGATCTATATGAACACAACTACAAAACACTTTCCACACAACTAAAACTAGACTTGAACAATTGGAAGAACATTAACTGCTCATGGGTAGGACGAGCCAATATAATAAAAATGACCATCCTACCCAAACTCATCTATCTATTTAGTGCCATACCCATGGAACTTCCAAAAATTTTTTTTACTGATTTAGAAAAAAACATAACAAAGTTCATTTGGAAGAACAAAAGATCAAGGATATCCAGGGAATTAATGAAAAAAAAACACAAAGGAAGGGGGTCTTGCAGTCCCAGATCTCAGACTATATTATAAAGCAGCGGTCATCAAAACAATTTGGTACTGGCTAAGAGACAGAAAGGAGGATCAGTGGAATAGACTGGGGGCAAGCAACCTCAGCAAGACAGTATATGACAAACCCAAAGATCCCAGCTTTTGGGACAAAAATCCACTATTTCATAAAAACTGTTGGGAAAATTGGAGGACAGTGTGGGAAAGATTAGGCTTAGATCAACACCTCACACCCTACACCAAGATAAATTCAAAATGGATGAATGACTTGAGCATAAAGAAGGAAACTATAAGAAAATTAGGCGAACACAGAATAGTATACATGTCAGACCTTTGGGAAGGGAAATACTTCAAAACCAAGCAAGAATTAGAAAGAATTACAAAATGCAAAATAAATAATCTGGATTACATCAAATTAAAAAGTTTTTGTACAAACAAAACCAATGTAACCAAAATCAGAAGGGTAGCAACAAATTGGGAAACAATCTTCATAAAACCCTCTGACAAGGGTTTAATTACTAAAATTTATAAAGAACTAAATCAATTGTACAAAAAATCAAGCCATTCTCCAATTGACAAATGGGCAAGGGACATGAACAGGCAATTCTCAGCCAAAGAAATCAAAACTATTAATAAGCACATGAAAAAGTGCTCTACATCTCTTATAATCAGAGAGATGCAAATCAAAACAACTCTGAGGTATCATCTCACACCTAGCAGATTGGCTAACATGACAGTTATGGAAAGTAATGAATGCTGGAGGGGATGTGGCAAAGTGGGGACATTAATTCATTGCTGGTGGAGTTGTGAACTGATCCAACCATTCTGGAGGGCAATTTGGAACTATGCCCAAAGGGCGATAAAAGACTGTCTGCCCTTTGATCCAGCCATAGCACTGCTGGGCTTGTACCCCAAAGAGATAATGGACAAAAAGACTTGTACAAAAATATTCATAGCTGCGCTCTTTGTGGTGGCCAAAAATTGGAAAATGAGGGGATGCCCTTCAATTGGGGAATGGCTGAACAAATTGTGGTATATGTTGGTGATGGAATACTATTGTGCTAAAAGGAATAATAAAGTGGAGAAGTTCCATGGAGACTGGAACAACCTCCAGGAAGTAATGCAGAGCGAGAGGAGCAGAACCAGGAAAACATTGTACACAGAGACTGATACATTGTGGTACAATCGAAGGTGATGGACTTCTCCATTAGTATCAATGCAATCCCTGAACAATCTGCAGGGATCTAAAAAAAAAAATACTACCCACAAGCAGAGGATAAACTGTGGGAGTAAAAACACCGCTGAAAAGCAACTGCTTGACTACAGGGTTGGAGGAGATTAGACTGAGGAGAGACTCTAAATGAACACTATAATGCAAACTCCAACAACAGGGAAATGGGTTCGAGTCAAGAACACATGTGATAACCAGTGGAATCATGCGTCGGCTATGGGAGAGGGAAAGGCGGGGGGGGGGGGGAAGGGGGGGAGGAAAAGAAAACGATCTTTGTTTCCAGTGAATAATGTATGAAAACGACCAAATAAAATAATATTAAAATTAAAAAAAATAATAATTTCCAGATCATAAATAAATAAATAAAAGGATATGAACCAACAATTTTCAGATGGAGAAGTCAAAACTATCTCTAATCATATAAAATGTTCTAAATCACTCTGTTCAGAGAAATGCAAATTTGAAAACTCTGAGGTACCACCTTATACCTATCAGATTAGTCAATATAATAGAAAAGAAAAAAATAAGTGTTGTTGTGGATAGGGGAAATTGGGCTGCCTATGGGTGATCCTTTCATCTGATCCAATCATTCTGGAGAAAAATTTGAAACTATATCCAAAGGGTTTTTAAATTATGCATACTCTTTGATTGAACCATATCACTTCTAGATCTGTATTCCAAAGATATTTTTAAAGGGAAAATTATTTGTACAAAAATATTTATAGCAGCTCTTTATGTGGTAACAAACCATTGGCAACCAAGTGGACGTCCATCAGTTGGAGAATGGTTGAATAAGATATGCCTGAACATCATGCATAGCAATAGTAATACTGTATGATGGACAATTCTGAAGCATTCTGAGCCATAGTGATCCAACACAATCCCAAAGATTCATGTTGAAAAACACCAGCTGCCTCCAGAGAAAGAACAGATGAAATATGAATGTAGACCAAAACATACATCTCAGTTGACTTTGGAACTGCAAGGTGACTGTGGCTATTGCCATATGTGGACCTGAGATGATATAATTGGCCACAAGAAAATTTTGCTTTCTTGAAAAAGGAGAAATCTTAGAAGGAAAAATTCTAGTTGTAACCCCAAGAAGATATATTCAACTAACCCCTTCTTTCTCGGGGGGAGGGGGGTTGTATAATCTGACTGTTTTGCATAGACTTTTAAAAACTTGGGTAGTTCAAATTTCAGCTTCTTAGTACATTCTGGGTATATCTTTGGTCCTGATGTTTTGTAATTTATAGCTCCTACCATAAAAATCAGTTGGCATTCATAAATTGCTTCTAGTATTCATTTTTTTCTTTTACACTAGACATGTAATTTCATTAACATAGAGAACTGCTGGGTAAAGAAACTTCCTCTAAAATTGTATTTTGGGATTATTTTAGGGATTTATAATCCTAATTAGTTGTCTTGACCAAGATGAGGGAGGCAATATATGTCAAGATTAGATGTGAACCCAGATATTCCTGTTTCTGAGGACAAATCTCTATCCTCTATGCACTATTGCTTCTCATGCCTTAGGTATAAATAGCTCTATTTTATAAATTAGGAAAATGAAGTCCAACAAAGGTCATAAAGCATCTAAGGAAGATTGTACTGTTTCCACTCTGCCACTAGGCCTCCTGATCTCCCAATTTCAAGTCTAAACAGGAAAACAATAAACATTTATCAAAAATCTACCTTTGTTATGTGTCAGGCTCTGTGCCAAGCACTGAAGCTAAAATATGAAAAGGAGATATAGGCCCTACCCTCAAAGAAGCTTATAATATAATGTGGAAGGACAACAAATAGAAGGAAAGTGGAAAAAAAGAGAAAAGGGGAAAGAAAGGCAAGATATGAGGGAGAAGGCCAAGGAAGTACAGCCAGATAGGAAATAAAGAGTCTAGAATTCTTTTTCATTGTCTCAGACAGGTATTAATTTTGAGATGATGATTTTCATTCAAAGGATCTGGGAGACCTTTAATAAGATCTTGACACCACAAAATGAAGAATAACCATGACTAAGAAGTAATCCTAAATTAATTAGCCTTTTTAAAAGACCTGAAATTTCTCAAAAGGCATTGACAGTGCTAAGATATGATATCATAAGCTTTACCAGTGACAGAGAGCATATCTGTAAAACAGAGGTATGCAGCTCTTTTCCAGGGTCCACATATTATATGGAATACTTATTATCTCTTTATATTCATTCTATACCCCTCTTCCTGTTACAATTTTAGAGCACAAATGGAACATATTATTATATGTAGTGCTATTTTTTTTTCTTTCAAAGGACTTTAATTCCCCCTGTGCTTATTTCATTTTTTGTGTCTGCGTGCTTTTCCTTATTACATCTTGGAACCCTTGATTGTTAGAACAGTATGCTTGTTTTCCTTAGCAGCTGACTGACCTCTTTCTTTTCTAGCTGCAGCCTCAGAAAAAAAGCAATTCTAATGTTAATAATGACTTACACCTATGCTCTTCTTTCTCTGGAAGGAAGTAGGTAGATTTAGGTGAGTCACTGCCAGGTTACTCTTAGGGAAACTCAGAACAAAGGGTATGCATGGGAGTCATTGTGGAAATGTCTCAGTGGGTGCAAGTATTCTTTAAGCTCCTTTGTCTCACAAAAAAGATATTTCTGTCTTCTTCACTGACAAATACCTAACGCCAATAGACATGGCCAAGTCATCCTCTTTTTTTTTTTTTTTTTGCATAGAATTGGTCTGGTTCCATGTCTCTGCCATGCTATATAGGATTGCTATTAATGTTAATAACATTGCTGCTATCTGGATATGAAGTTGTTTTGCCAGTATCTTCTTTTTGGATTAAAAAATGGGAATGCTTTAATTGAATTTTCTGAAATGTATTCTTTATAATATCAATGATTCCTTTATGAAGAATTATTAACTTGTTTTTCTCAGTTCCTCCAAAGTTCTAAAGCTGATCTCATGTTGAGCTCCCAATGGATAGAATAAAGGATATCTTTACAATATGATGAGTATCTGGATTCATAACCTTGTATGAAGAACTTATCCAATGTAATGTGCAATAGAAAGGAAAACAAAAGAAAAATATTAACCATAATGCACATCCTGAGTCAGATAGATTCAAAGGAATCAACAGATGAAGTTAGTGTTAGTAAAAATTAAATATTCACCTAATTCAAAAATAAAAGATTTAGATAAATAATAAGAAAAAAATTCCTTGTCAGTGACAGTCTATTTTGTAGATTCAGAATTAATTTTTAAAATTTTATTTTGTTATCAGGCAAAGCACACTTCCATATTGGTCATTGTTATTAGATCACAGTTATACAAAACTAAAACCCTCAAATAAAATAATAAATATACTTATGTGAAAGATAGTATGCTCTGATCTATATCCCACCCAACTTGAGGATTAATTTTAAGCAAAGACCAAACTCTGTAAATTACAAAACTAAACAAAATAGAAAAAAAGATTAAGCTTTTTTCAAAATATACATAGGGTCACTTAAATGCATATAAATAAAAATAAATTATAACATATTCCCTAAAGAAAATAATAAATGTTAGAGGGTACGTGGCAAAATTGAGACACTAATGCATTACTGGTGGAGTTCTGAATTGATCCAACCATTCTGGAAGGCAATTTGGAATTATGTCCAAAGGCCTTTAAAATAATGCATGCCCTTTGATCCAACAATATCACTACTAGGTTTGTATCCCAAAGGGATAATAAAAATGGTTATATAAAAATATTCATAGCCATACATACTCTTTGTGGTGGGAAAAATTAGAAAATGAGCTGATGTCACTCAATGGGGAATAGCTAAACAAATTGTGGTATATGATGGTGATAGAATACTATTGTGTTATAAGGAATGATGGAACAAGTTGATTTTTATATGAACTGGAAAGACCTCCATGAACTGATGCAGAGTCAAATGAACAGAACCAGAACAACATTGTACACAGTAACTGAAATATTGTGAGATGATCAAATGTAATCAACTTTTCTACTTAGTAGCAATGCAATGAGCCAAATGTAATCAACTTTTCTACTTAGTAGCAATGCAATGATCCAGGATAATCCCAAAGGATTTATGAGAAAGAATGCTATCCACATCAAGAGAAAGAACTGTGGGAGTAGAAATCCATAAGAAAATATATGATTTATCACTTTTTATATGCATTTAGGATTTGTGGTTTGGGTTTTAAAGATTACTCTATTACAAAAATGAATATTATAGAAATAGATATTGAGTAATAATACATGTATAATCCAGTGGAATTGCTTGTCAGCTCCCAGAAAGGGAAGGGGACAGAGGAGGGGGAGAACATGAATCATGTTAACTGTAGAAAATATTTTAAAATAAGTTTTAAAAAATATGTATTTCCTAAGGAGACCAAAATTAAGAGACAACTTGGTGTAATCAAAAGGCAATTCTTCAGTTGGAAAGTTCTACCTTCAAGTCTGTTCTCTGATAAATACTGTGTTTGAACCTGGGCAAATCATTTAATATCCTTCTTTGGATACTGACTATCAGTATGATCTGGCAAGTCACATAACCATCCTCAATTTCCTCATCTTTAACAATGAAGATGTTTACCTAGATGGCCTCTAAGAACCCAAGGTACAATGGGAAAATCACTGGCTCTAGAGATTATGGACCTTGATTTAAACCCTACTTCTGATGTTTATTGGCCAAATTAATTTCCCTGGGCTTTAGTTTCTTCATCTGTTAAATGAAGGTATTGAACTAGATGGTTCATGAAATCCTTTACAGATCTAGATATTTGATTTGTGGGATAAATACTATATCTGTAAAAAAATAGTTTAATTGTTGTAGGGTTAGTTTGTCTTTACTTTGCCTTGTTTTTACTATCTACTCAGAAAGGTGTTCCAGAAATTTCTTTTGGACTTGCATAAATCTGAAGACAAAGTCTGATGGTTTTCTATATTTCTCTGTTCTCAGCCACCATATGTTAGTCCTTTTATTGTCTTTCCAAGGCTATAGTTGTTACTTATGACTTTCAACTGATATAAAAACTCTCAGATTGTGACTTTCAGGCATACTCCATTTTTTTTCCACATTTTTATCTAGATAAAGAAACCTCATGAACCTACTGGTTAGTTGCCCAGGATTATTACTACATAATAATTTAGGGATCAGAAAACTTTTAAAACTGTTTGAGCTGGAACACTTATGGGACTAAATTACTAGAAACAAAACTTTCTTCATTGTGCCAAATACCTAGACATTAGGCAGGGAAACTCATAGGGCTTGACCTCATTCTCATTCTCATTTCACCATCAAAGTAATTTATTCTCATTCTGTCTAAAATGTCATTTGCTGTCACAATTATTACATAATACTTAAAAGGGATATCAAATAAATATCCACCACTTTAAGCTATACTAAATGCCCTAAAAGCATTTCTGACACTTTTTGTTGCATGAACTTTTTCAGGAGAATAGTGAAGTTTATGGACCATTCGTGGAATAATGCTTATATATTTATAAACCAACATACAATATATTCATTAGGAAACAAATTATATTGAAATGCAATTATTAAAAAAAAATTAAGTTCCCAGATCTCATGTTAATGATCTCAACTATAGACTGATATATTTTAATGTCTATTATTGCTACTTAATTATTTTTAATCTCAGAATCTCAGGGGTGGAAGAGAGCTCAAAGGCTAACTAAAATCCCCAGATTCTTTGCTTACATTTAGTTGGATCAATAATTCTTGTACTCTATTATTATTTGAACTAAATATTCCTATCAAAGAAAAAATAAAATTTATTCTGAAACCACTTCTTTTGATAAGGAAAAACATTCTTTATTTAGGAAATGAAATGTACATTTTAACTATTGTAATAATTGTATTTCCATATAATTGGTGTTCTTTTTAATTCTATACATTTTACTTTCTATACTAGAACACATTCTAAAACATGGTCATTAGGTTTCAGTAAACCTAAGAAAGAAGTCTATGAAACAACAAAATATTAAGATTGCATATGAAATAATACTGATTTCTTTTGGTCACTAGGTCCTTCACAGATGTTATCAATCTATTTAGGCTCTAAAATTTTGCCAAGAATTGGTGTTTGGAGATTCCATTCTCTTCCTTAAAAAATGGATTGTATTTGCTCCTCAGATCCTTTACTGATCTTGTAAAATTTGAGCCAATAGTGACTTGGTGACAAAATTTTCTTTTATTTTTAGTATTAGCATGGCATAGTTTATGGAATAATAAATTTGAAGTTAAGAAGGTCTCTGATCCAGTAATATATGTGATTCTGAATAGATTATATAGTGTTTCCTCTTTCATTTATTGAGTCTGAAATGTTCATTCTTTTTGGTTCTTTTATGATCAGAGTATTAAATTATAAGTCAACTTCATTTAGAAGATCTTGTCAATTTCTATATAGATTTTTTTCTGCCCCTTCAGGTTTTACAACTGATATAGTTGCATAAGTCTTAATTGTTTTCACTGTATTTTTTTTTTGCTAATAGTACCTAGTAATATCATGGAAGATGTCCAATTCTCCTATTAGAAGGTATTTCTTATTTCCTTTGAAAGCATAATGAAACTAAATCCATTAACTCCTTTTTTTTGCCTCTCTAAAGAGAACTTGTAGGCCCCCATTCCATGTTGATATTTATTTATGGGTTTCTTTTCTAGTTCTATGTTTCTATGTTTCAGGACTTCTAGTAGCATATTAACTTAATTCAGTTCAACACATATCTTGTAAAACCGTCCTTTGTGTATGGTTCATGTTGGGCATTGCACATGATAGTTTATTTAGAAAACCAATAGGCACTTTTTACATATAAACTAACACATAATCTTTGCATCTTAGAACCTGTTGTTTTCTTCTTTGTCACTTTACTGTCATTTATAATAATTTGTTTTCAATTCTGTCGAACACATAATCTTTGAGTCTTAGAACATTCTCTTTTCTTCTCTGTCACTCTGATTCCACTTATAATAATTTGTTTTCATTATTTATGGCAAAATAATTATCATATTTGGACTCAAACAGCTTTTCCCTGCCTTCTTCTTTCTCTCTAATCTGCAGAAAAAGAAAAGGATCAAATATCATTTTACATTTTTTTCTTAGTTTCATTAACAAATAACTAATTAGTTATGATTAATATATTACTTATAAGCTTTCTAAGCTTAGACAAAATAGTATTGAAACAGCAATAGAATCATAATCAAAGCCTTTTCTCTTAGAGCAATTATTGAGTTTATTTTCTGCCGAAATATTTGTTACTATCATCACATCATAGAGAGAGCTGATGGGAACTTTATATAAGTTTTCTAGCCTAACATCTCCATTTTACAGATGAACTCAGCCAGGCTAAGTGACTTTCTCAAGGTCCTAGAGTTGTACAATGGTAGAATGGAATTTGATCCAATATCCCAAAACTTTTTTTTCCTATAGGACACTATTTTCCTACAATTCCCTTCCCTCACATACTAAAATAGAAAAACAGAAAGAGAACTTTTGAGCAGATCCCTGCTTTAAATCAAATTATTAAAATAAAGAAATGTAAAAATTGTCTTGCTTTATTGTTGATTCAACATTACCAAATTATATCATCTGTCTTCTGTCATTGGACATTTTTCTACCTAAAATACAAAATCAAATACTTTGGCTTTTTGCTTAATTATAATCCTTAGCTCCTGAACTTAAAAACAGGAGAAAAGCTTTGTAGTATTCCTGGAACTTAGGGGAAAAAAGATACTTCCTAATCTTAGGAGAATTCACTTTTCATTCTTTAATCAAGCAGGGTAAAAAAGGTACTGAAGAAAGTAATAATGGTAACCTATGGCATTTTAACAATGAAACTTTATTTATTGCCCTTTCTTAAACTAATGCCACAGGCTTAAATGAAGACCAGCGGGAGGTACTAAAAAAATTACAGGGACTGGGAACTTGGATCTAGATTAAATTCACTAGGAAGATGGTTTAGTTAATCAGGAGGAAAAAGGAGTCAAGTTTGGAATCTGAAGACTTTTGTATAGAAGCTGATCAATTCTGTTAAGGTTTTTCTTCTATAGGACAATGTGCTATCATGTCTAGATTAGATTACCTAAAAAACAAGGTCTTAGGAAAAGGTAGTTTTTAAATCTATTCTCCCCTCATACTTCTTTTTTTTTTAAAAACCTTTACCTTCTGTCTCAATATCAATACTGTGTATTGGTTCTAAGGCAGGGAAGTGGTAAAGGCTAGGCAATGGGGGTTAAGTGATTTGCCCAGGATCACACAGGTAGGAAGTGTCTGAGGCCAGATTTGAACCCAGGACCTCCCATCTCTAGGCCTGGCTCTTAAACCACTAAGCCACCTAGTTGCCCCTTCCCCTAATACTTATAAATCAAATTCCAAAGTGATTTATTGATGACTACATCTGTAAACTATAGTCTGCTAAGACAATGCTATTAGATGGTACTTCAGGGCCTGACAGGAATTCTTCTATAGAGAAAGTAATTATAAGCAACTAGTAAACCATTCCCTTTCACAGGAGTTATGGTCAACTCAAAGCTCTCTTGAGGCACTTGAGCAAGACTCAGAGGTTCTGACACAGTCTGACAGTTATACTTTAAATTTTTTTTTCCATTAGGTTTCTCTGTGAACTTGGCTCCTCTTGGTTCCCATTGGTAGAGGGGAAGTTTCCCTTAAGGCCCCAAAAGCTTATCTGTGAGTACCAAATGTCCTTATTTTCCTCTTTCTCTCACCTACTCCCATTTCTATGGTTCATAGTACATTTTGTCCACATATTTCTAACCATTATATTTTGATTGATGGATGATTTCTACATGTAGTCTTTTACTTGTCAACCTGTATGCTACTAGCCTGTCAAAAGAAGAGAAATGAAAGCAGATTATCTATTAGAAACACTGAATTTTACATGATTGATATTTTTTCTTATTTTAAAACAAGGGGCGCAAATGTTCTGATAATAATAAAAATTTTATTACTATTATAAATTATTATTTATAAGAACAATATAACTTTAAGGTTTCCCAAGTACTATACTAACTTTGGAATCTAAAAACATCTTGTGGGATGAGTACTATTATTATCGCATTGCAGATCAGATATCACTAGGAGAGAGCCACATGAATTTGGAGTTTGAAGAAGTTCTGCTTCTTGTCCAGAATTGTAAAGTTATTGAGATCCTGAGGTAGAATCTGAACCTATTTCTTCTTGATGCTAAATCCAGTGCTCTACTACACTATGCTCTCATTCTATTAAGTGCCTTATTCCTTACTTTTTGTCCCATTTTCCATACAATGTAGAAATTTGGGAGAAAAAGTAATTTCAGTGTTAACCTCTATCTATAATTTCCTTTTGTTGACTGAGATTTCATAACATTTTAAATATTAAACTAAAAGGGAGTAATGGGCAACATAATAATCCATTCCCCTCTCCCTATGTATTCTACTCTGCTAACATCAGTCAAGAGAAAAAACACAAGAAAACAAAAATTCATTACATAAAAGAACAGTAACAGATCATATGACTTTATTCAAGACAAGATGGAGGTTTTCTTTTATTAAAGGTTATAACGCTCTCAGTTGGAAAGTGGCTGATTTATTTATTTTTTTATTCAGCATATTTGTCTTTCTTTCCCAGCAAATGTCTAGTTTAGAAAGCAGTCTCAAAACCAACACATTTACCCCTAGACTAAGCAGGCCAAAACAACCTCAGTATAATTAAATAATAATGATGGAGAGGTCACCTCAGTGAACACCACAGTTACAAAGTGGAATAGAATGGGTTAGGATAAGGGCACATGTGGAGAACAACCTCTGGGCAATGGAGAGAAATTTTCACCTAGAAATTTTCACCCATTTTGAAATATAATTATTATTGCTGCTGGTAGCTGTTCTTTGTAATCAAAAAGTGCCAAATAATATGACTAGTCTATGTCTTTTGAGTAATGCATAACTTGGATATAAAGAAGGCAAAATTGGGTTTTCAGTCAAGATGGCGGATTAGAGGTGGCAAAAATTCAGATCTCTGTAAACTCTTCTGCACCAATCAAAAACACAGAGCTTCCAGGGGACTGAAAAATCAAATATAACAGGACAGAACTAGGGAAACTTCCTCCTGGATCCAAATTAAAAGGTATGCCCCCCCAAAAGACTGAACTTTCGAACACATGGGTTTAGGGGGAAGGAAGAAGGAAGGTCACAGTACCCTCCCCCACTTACAGTGTTGAGCCTCCAGCAGTAGCTGGAATCTCTGGGCAGGCAAGGGTGCTAGTCCAGAGGGAGTACCTTGCCAGCAAAGGAGTGACAGGCTCAGGGCATATAACACAGGTGGCATAGAACATAGGTGGTATAGAGGCAGTGGAGGAGAAGCACAGAGTAGGCAGCCCAGTTTCAAAGGAAACACTCCATCTTGCCCTCCCCCAGAGGTTTTGGACTCAGGGCACAGCCAGCTTTGCAGATCATCTCCTTTACCCTGGCTGAATCTCATCAATAAGGGCAGATAAGAAGCCTACAGAAGGCAGAGAAGTTCAAGTTCCAACAATGCTCTCCCACAAACTGATCTGAGTGACTCATTGACTGAGCTCCAAAGGGCAAAGGGATAAATAAATTACAGGCAACAGCCTTGACCACAGGGCAGGAAGCCCAGATCCTTCTCAGCTTCTGCTGTCAGCTGTGGAAGATCAGATTACCTGACCAAACAGCAGAACACAGAAGAATCCCCTTCAGGACAAACAGTCCAAACTCACAGATCTAACACAAAATGAGAGGGGCAAGACTACAGGAAACTGCAGGGGGGGGGAATGAGTAAACAACAGAAAAAAAAAAGAAATTACAATCAACAGCTTCTATTCAGTGAATGAACAAAGAGCAAATGGAACAGAGGAAGATCAAGGAACACCAAGCAAAAACACAGAAAATACAGCAAATTGGACACAGGATTTGGAAGAACTCAAAATAGAATTCAAAAAACAAGAGACTGAAGACAACTGGGAAAAGAACTTTAAAAGGAAAATAAATTATCTGGAAACACAAAAAAAGTATCTTGAAAGCCAAAATTGAAAATGAGGCAAAGGAGATGAAAGATGAGGCAAAAAAAAAATAAAAGATGAGCCAAAGAAGATGAAAGATGACCTCCAAAGAAAATCAGTTCAGAAAGAGAAGGATGACCAAAAAGTCAGGGATGAAATTCAGTCTTTAAAAACTAAAATACAACAACTAGAAGCAAGAGACTTCACAAGGCAGCAGGAAACTACAAAACAAAAACAAAAGAATGAAAAAAAAATTGAGTAAAATATGAAACCCTTCATCCACAAAATAGAAGATTTAGAAAACAGGTCCAGGAGAGACAACTTGAGAATCATTGTTCTACCAGAAGATCATGACAAAAGAAAAAGCCTGGACATCATTCCAAGAAAACTGCACTGACATGCTAGAGCAAGAGGGAAAAGTGAAGATTAAAAGAATCAACAGTCCACCTCCTGTACTTAATTCCCAACTGACAATACCCAGGGATGTTATAGCCAAATTAAAGAACTACCAGACCAAGAACAAAATATCAGAAACTGCCAAGAAGAAGTCATTCAGATATCATGGATCTACAGTTAGGAAAACACAGGAACTGGCTGCATCTACATTGAAGTATTGAGAGGCATGGAGTATGATATTCCAGAAAGCATGGGAACTAGGTCTACAACCAAGAATCAACTACCCAGCAAAACTGTCTATATTCTTGCAGGGTAAAGTATGGTCATTTAATAAAACAGAAGACTTCCAAGCATTCCAAGCAGTCCTGAACAGAAAATTTAATGGCCAAACACAGAACTCAATAGAATCACCAAAAAATAATTAAGAAAGGGGAAAAAGCAATAATACCAACAAAAAAAAACTTTTTAAGGGACCCAATAAGTTAAAATGATATGTATCCCTATAAGAAAAGAGGATATTGGTAATTCTTAAAAATTGTTATTATCACCTGGGTAGCTAGAAGAATTATACTTAGAGGGAATAGTGACAAACTATATAGGATGAAATGCCAAGGCATAAATATGTACATAGATATATGTATGCATAAATATATATACATATATATATGTATATATATATAACTAGAGGTTAAAAAAGAGGTTAATACTAAGAGAAATGGGAAAAGAAACAAAATGGGATTAATTTATGTCACAAAGAAGCACATGGCAGAGTGGGAGAGAACACCAAATACACTGGAAGGGTAAAGAGGTTGGAGACAGGAAATACTTAACTCTTATGTGCATTGAAATTGACTCAAAGAGGGAAGAACACTCAGATCCATTGGGGGCAGAGAATTGATTCAAGCTCTATAGAGAAGTAGAAGGGTAATAAATGGACTGGTGCGGAGGAAAGCAATACAAGGGAGGGAGAGGGTGGAGGGGTAGTTTAAAAAGACTGGAAAGAAAATAAGAGGGGAATAATAGAAACAGGGGGAATAAAGGGAAGTAAAATAAGGGTGGGAATTGGGGGACTGATTAAAAACAAAACACTAGTGTAGAAGGAAATGGTGAAAGAAGAAAGAGCAGGACTAGAAGTAGAAATCAAAATGTTGGGAAATACATAGCTGGTAATCATAACTCTGACTGTGAATGGATTGAACTTACCCCTTAAAATGGAATCAAATAGCAGAGTGGATTAGAAGCCAAAATCCTACCATAAGTTGTCCACAAGAAACACACATGAGGAAGTTAAATACATGTAGGGTAAAGGTAAGTGAATGGAGCAGAATCTAATGGGCATCAACTGAGAAAAAGAAGGCAGGAGTCACAATCATGATATCTGACAAAGCCAAAGTAAAAATAGATCTAGTCAAAAGAGATAGGGAAGGTAATTATATCCTGACAAAAGGGAGTATAGACAATGAGGAAATGTCAGTACACAACATGTGTTCACCAAATGGCATGGCATCCATATTTCTAAAGGAGAAACTAGTGGAGCTTAAGGATGAAATAGATAGAAAAACTATACCAGTGGGAGACTTGAACCTTCCTCTATCATAACTAGATAAATCAAACCAAAAAATAAATAAGAAATAGGTAAGATAAGTGAATGAAATCTTGGAACAATTAGTTAGTAGATATGTGGCGAAAAATAAATAGGGATAAAAAGGAAGACATCTTTTCAGCAGCACAACATTCACAAAGATTGACCATGTACTAGGGCATAAAAACATTGTAAACAAATTCAAAAGAGCAGAAATAATAAATGCAACATTTCAGATCACAGTGCAATTAAAATAATTAGTAAGGGTACATGGAGAGGCAAACCAAATATTAATTGGAAATTAAATAATAAGATTCTCCAAAATCAGTTAGTTAAAGAACAAATCATAGAAACAATTACTAAATTCATTGAAGAAAATGGCAATGATGATACATCCTTTCAAAATCTATGGGATGCAGCCAAAGCAGTACTCAGGGGGAAATTTATATTTTTGAGTTCATATATTAACAGATTAGGGAGGGAAGAGGTCAATGAATTGAGCATGCAAATTAAAAAACTAGAAAGTGAACAAATAAAAAATCCTCAGATGAAAGCTAAATTCAAGATCCTAAAAGTTAAAGAAGAAATTGGTAAAATCGAAAGTCAAAGAACCATTGATTTAATAAATAAGACTAGAAGCTGGTAATTTGAAAAAAAAAAGTAAAATAGACATAGCACTGGTCAATCTAATTAAAAAAAATGAAAGAGAAAAAAACAAACAGTATCAAAGATGAAAAGGGAGACGTCACCTCTAATGAAGAGGAAATTAAGGCAATCATTAAAAACTATTATGCTCAAATATATAGCAAAATATGGCAATCTAGGTGATATGAATGAATATTTAGACAAAATATAAATTGCCTAGATTAACAAAAGATGAAATAAAATACCTAAATAATCCCATATCAGTAAAAGAAATTGAACAAGCCATCGAAGAACTCAGTAAGAAAAAATCCCCAGGACCAGCTGGATTCACAAATGAATTCTATCAAATATTAAAAGAACAACTAATCCCAACTGTTTGACAGAATAAACAAAGGAGTTCTATGAAATTCCTTTTATGACACAAATATGGTATTGATTCCAAAGTCAGGAAGATCAAAAACAAAGAAAGAAAACAATAGACCAATCTCCTTAATGAACATAGATGCAAAAAAACTTAAATACAATACTAGCAAAAAGACTCCAAGTGATCATGAGGGTTATTCATTATGATCAGGTGGGAATTATACCAGGAATGGAAGGATGGTTCAATTTTAGGAAAACCATACACATAATTGACTATATTAATAAGCAAACCAACAAAAATCACATGACTATCTGAATAGATGCAGAAAAAGCATTTGACAAAATATGATACCCATTCCTTTTGAAAATACCAGAAAGTATAGGAATAGTAGTGCTGTTCCTAAAAATAATAAACAGTATATCTAAAATTATCAGCAAGCATCATTTGCAATGGGAACAAACTAGAAGCCTTCCCAATAAGATCAGGAATGATGACCTACTCTTGGCTTCAACAGATGCTGAAACATGTCAGGAAGATAGCAAACACCTTCTTTTGGAATTGCACAAAAGAGGTCATAAGATCTCGAAGGATAAGGTACAGTGGTGTCTCCCTAAAGTAGAATATTTGGGGTTCATCCTGACTGCAGGTGCCCGCTTGATTTCTCCCAAACGAATTGAGAATATTCAAAATGTAAGTGCTCCTACCACTAAGACAGTTGAGAACAATTTTGGGAGCAACAGGGTTTTGTAGACAATGGATTCCTTGCTATGGGGAAATTACTAAACTCCTTATAGCACTAACAAGGGATTTGGTCCATGAACCCCTCAAATTAGAACCTGAACACCTGTCAGATCTATCAGATCTAAAAAAGGCTATCCTGTCTGCCCCCACTCTAGGTATCCCACATTACAACAAGCCATTTACTTTGTATGTACATGAGCGAAGATGGGTAGTTTCAGGTGTTTTAACTCAGACTTGGGGACCTTCTCAGCGCCCAATTGCTTATTATTCGGCCCAAATGGACCCAGTAGCATCAGCACCATGTCTTAGAGGAGTAGCTGCTACAGCCTTACTAGTGACAAAAACTGTTGATCTAGTAATGGGATACCCATTAACAATTATGTTCCCACATGAGGTAGAAGCATTGTTGCTAAGACATAGAACACAGCATTTTCTGATCAGCGAATTACAAGGTATGAAATAACCTTGTTAAACAATGAAAATAAACTAGCCCAGGAGGCAGGTGGGTAGTTAAGTAGGTTGTGAGCTTAGCCTGGATATGTAAGGTCCAACATTCAAATCTGGCTTTAGACACTTCCCAGCAGTATGATACTGGGCAAGTCACGTAATGCCCATTGCCTAGCCCTTACCACCCTTCTGCCTTGGAATAAATACTGGGTATTAATTCTAAGTCAGAAAGTAAGGGTTTAATAAATATTAACTAACCCTTAATTCCTGGTGTAAATTCCACCTTCTCATAGTGAAGGATCCTTGAGATATATTGCTATATTCTCTTTGCTAGTATCTTATGGAAAATTTTGCATCTATATTTACTAGTGAAATTAGCATATAATTTGTTTTCTTTGTGTTAGTTCTTCCTGGCCTAAGTAACAGTATCATATTCCTTTCATTAAAGAAACAAATTTGTTGATTCTATAGGATTCGTTAAGTAGACCATCATGTCATATGCAAAGAGTCATAGCTTAGTCTCCTCATTGCCAATTTAAATATGCTCAATTTCTTTTTCTTCTCTAATTGCCACTGCTAGTGTTTCTAGTACAATGATAAATAATAGAGGTGATAATGGGCATTCTTGTTTCACTCTTGATCTTATTGGGAATGCATCTAGTTTAGCCCCATTGCAGATGATGTTGTCTGATGGTTTTAGATATATATTGTTTATTATTTTTAGGAACAACCCTTCTATTCCTATGCTTTCTAGTGTTTTTAATAAGAATGGGTGTCCTATTTTATCAAAGGTTTTTTCTGTGTCTATTGAAATAATCCTGTGATTTTTATTGGTTTGCTTGTTGATATGGTCAATTATGTGGATGGTTTTCCTAATATTGAACCAGCCCTGTATCCCTGATATAAATCCTACTTGATTATGGTGAATGACCCTTCTGATCACTTGCTGGAGTCTTTTTGCTAGTATCCTATTTAAGATTTTTGCATCTATATTCATTAGGGAGATTGGTCTATAATTTTCGTTCTCTGTTTTTGACCTGCCTGGCATTGAAATCAGTACCATGTTTGTGTCATAAAAGGAGTTTGGTAGAACTCCCCCTTTGCTTATTATGTCAAATAGTTTGTATAATATTGTGATTAGCTGTTCTTTGAATGTTTGATAGAATCCAATTTTGAATCCATCAAGCCGTGGGGATTTTTTCTTAGGGAGTTTTTTGAAGGCCTGTTGGATTTCATTTTCTGATATGGGATTATTTAAGAATTCTATTTCTTCTTCTGTTAGTCTAGGCAGTTTATATTTTTGTATATATTTGTCCATATCATCTAGATTGGTATATTGATTGCCATATAATTGGGGAAAGTAATTTTTAATGATTGCCTTAATTTCCTCCTCATTGGAGGTGATGCCCCCCCCTTTCATCTTTCATGCTGTTAATTTTCTTCTTTCCTTTTTTTAATTAGATTGACCAGTACTTCGTCTACTTTGTTTTTTCAAAGTACCAGCTTCTAGTCTTATTTATTAGTTCAATAGTTCGATCACTTTTGATTTTATTAATTTCTCTCTTAATTTTTAGGATCTCTAATTTGGTTTTCTTCTGGGGGTTTTTAATTTGTTCGCTTTCAAGTTTTTTTATTTGCATTTCCAATTCATTGATCTCTGCCCTCCCTAGTTTGTTAATATATGCACTCAGGGATATGAATTTTCTTCTGATTACTGCTTTGGCTGCATCCTATAAGTTTTAAAAGGATGTCTCACCATTGTCATTTTCCTCGATGAAATTATTAATTGTTTCTATGATTTGTTATCTAACTAACCAATTTTGGTGTATCATATTTAATTTCCAATTAATTTTTGATTTGGTTCTCCATGTACCCTTACTGATCAATATTTTTATTGCATTATGATCTGAAAAGGCTGCATTCATTATTTCTGCTTTTCTACATTTGTATGCCATGTTTCTGTGACCTAGTGTATGGTCAGTCTTTGTGAATGTGCCATGTGGTGCTGAGAATACGGTGTATTCATTTTTGTCCCTATTTATTTTTCTCCATATGTTTATTAACTCTAAATTTTCTAGGATTTCATTCACTTCTATTACCTCTTTCTTATTTATTTTTTTTATTTGATGTCTAAATTTGATAGTGGTTTGTTCAAATCTCCTGTTTTACTGTCTATTTCTTCCTTTAATTCTCCTAGTTTCTCCATTAGGAATTTGGGTGCTATACTAATTGGTGCATACATGTTGATTAGTGATATTTCCTCATTATCTAAAGTCCCTTTTAACAAAATATAATTACCTTCCCTATCCCTTTTGATCAGGTCTATTTTAGCTTTGGCTTTATCAGATATCATGATTGCCACTCCTGCCTTCTTTCTATCAGTTGATGCCCAGAAGGTCTTACTCTGTCCTTTAATTCTGACCTTGTGAGCATCTACCCGCCTCATGTGTGTTTCTTGAAGACAACATATGGTAGGGTTTTGGATTCTAATCCATTCTGCTATTCATCTACATTTTATGGGTGAGTTCATCCCATTCATGTTCAAAGTTATGATTGTTACTTGTGGACTCCCTGGCATTTTGATATCCTCCCCTAAATCTGACCTTTCTTCTTTAGCTATAACCTTTTAAGCCAGTGATTTACTTTAAATCAGTCCCCCTAGTCCCCTCCCTTGATATGTTTCCCTTTCTAGCCCTCCCTTTTTGTTCACTACACCTACTACTGCCCCTTCCCTCCCTTTTTGTGTTCCCTCCCCCCCATCCACCTTGGTTTTCCCTTCTCCCTTACCCTGTTGGGTAAGATAAAATTCAAGATCCCAATGGATCTGGATGCTCTTCCCTCTCAGAGTTGATTTCACTGAGAGTAAGTTTTAAGTAAAACTCTCTTCCTCTCCTTCTTATAGGAGAATTCTTCCCCTCCCCTTCCGATGTGTATCTTTGTGTGAGAAACATTATTCTATTTCTTTTCTCCCCTATTTCTTGGAGTATATCTTAGTATCATCAACGATTCCCCCGCCTTTTTTCTTTTTTATCCCCCCCTTTCTCCATATTATCTTGATGCCCCCTACGTTCCCTATGTGTGATTCTTCTTACTACTCTAATGATGCACACAATTTTTGAGAGTGACACATTACTTTTCCCCAGATATTTATATATATATATATATATATACATATATATATACATATATATATAAATTGATATCAATGTAGTCCTTTTAGAAGAGAGTTTGAATAAACACAAAAGATAACATTTTTCTCCTTTTCCCTTTCCTTCATATTTACCTTTTCATATTTACCATTCCCCATTTGGGCAGTGAAGGTACTTGATCAGGAATGTGAGAACTTTACTTCACCATACTTAAGCATGTCTTGGGGGAAGATAAAGTTGTAAACTCTTTGCTGAACAATGAAAAGTACTTAAACCCATACTTATAGTAAGACAAAAAGTTCTTAAGCTATGCCTATTTTAGGACTAATACAAGGGTGCTAAGTATCTATAAAGGTCTGGCAGCTTGTGAACTTAAAAGGAGCAAAGAGGTGACAACTTACTCAGAGATTCTAGTCTACTCAGGTGTCAATTTTTCAAAAGATTAGTCTTCTTAGGTGTGAACTAAGAATGGTCTGTCCTTTCAAAAACATCTACTGTGATTGGTAGATAGGAGAACTTAGTGGAGGTGACATAGGAGGAAATTCCCTTTATAAGGAGATGAAAATCTGAGAGCAAAAAAATGGTCTCTTGACAGTCCCTTGAGGAGAGTCTCTTGAGGCAGTCTCTTAAGGAGACTCTCTTGAAGACAGTCTGAGGGAGGCTGACTCTGGCTGGAACTCCCTCTGAGGAGACTCTGTCCCTCTGAATCCTTGCTTGGACAGATCTTGTGGTGAGTGACAAAAAAACTAACTGATCCTTCTCCTCCTAGGCTGGGTCATGCCGGCCTAGGCTCGTATAGCCCTTTTCTTATTATTCCCCTTTTCTCTCTTTCTCTCCTTTTCTTTAATTCCACATTTGTATTAATTAAAATCTCTATAAAACCCAGCTGACTTGGGTTTATTGAAAAATTGGGAATTTTTCCCTGGTGACCACCTTATATATTGATTTAAAACAAGACACTGTAGTGAAAACATTATCTGCAGTCACAATTTACTCATCCACTCTTATATCTACAACAATTTATATCTTCCACTATTTTAATCATTACAGAACTAATACACAGTATTGATCTGAAGACAGAAAGTAAGGTTTTAAAAAAAAACTGTTGGGTCAAAGAACAAATCAAAGAAACAATTACTGATTTTATTGAAGAGAATGACTATGAGGAAACAACATATAAAAATCTATGTGATGTAGCCAAAGCAGTACTCATGGGAAATTTTATATCTGTAAGGGTTAAAATAGGGGTTTCAACAAAATAAGAGAGCAGCTTTTAATAAATTAAGTTTATTGAGAATATAGTAGAGTTGTAATTTAATATTATCCCTTTAAACTAGAGAAAAAGAAAAACAAAAGTTCTAGCAGCTTTTAACAATTAACAATTTACTACCTAAAAATGCCTATAATGACCTATAACTCCCTATAATTGCTGTTAGAGAAAGTCCAGTTGATCAACCTTTGGCTACATCCCATAGATTTTTATATGTTGTTTCCTCATAGTCATTCTCTTCAATAAAATCAGTTCCAGTTTCTATAGTTTAACATTACATCACCCCTTTTTCCACAGAAGTAACACATTGGTGTTTTGATTTGTGTATTCTTGCAAAAAAGTATGGCCACTTCCTGATTTTGTTTTTCTCTTTAAATTTCCTCCTTTAAGCTTTTAATTTTTCTCCTTAATGTCTCTATTAAGTCACTATTCTCCTCATGTTTCTTTTCATGGATGTTAAATACATAAACTGCTACTCTTCTCAATTCTTCAAGTTTCATACTAGTCCTATTCAGACAATTGATCTTAAAATGATCTTTGACCATTTTATAACAGTTTTTCACACACTTTTCCCTTATTTGTCTGACATCCCTTTCTCTGGCAAGATCCATATCTATATATTCACCTCTGTGGAAAGGAAATAAGAACAAGTTCTGAAGTTTCTGCCACTATGTTGGAACAACCAACAGTGGGAATATCCATAGAAATGAAATTGTCAAGACTGACTGTTGGTAGGGGTAGGGGAAACTAGGAGTGGCAGTTGGTCTTGTGACTAAGCACTTCCTTCCTAGCATGGGGAGTGGGAAGATCTTTTGGTTCTGAGTCTCTGGATTGAGGTGCCTCTACTAGCTTCAGATAAAAAGACAGCAAATTAGTTCAGAAGGTCAGACTGTTCTTGTTGCATTCTGTCTACTGCTCAGATTTTGGAATTGACAAAAGCTAATACAGATATAGCGTAGATGGGAGTTGGAGAAACCCTCCACCAGCCTGTGAGGCCTGGCCTCAGCTCCAAAGATGAGAAAGACTCCAACCTTATTTAGGGACATCCATCTTCCCTTTTCCCTGATATCTCTCCAATCTGAACTGGCTATTAAATTTTATCTAATGGGAATATCACAGTCAGATAAGTGGACTATCTTTTCTGGGGCATAGAGGGAGTTGAACCTCAGTTCAGTCATCAAACTACAAATGGTCCTTATAGGACCCCTGCTGGGTGACCCCTGCTGGGCGACCAGGGGAAAGGCTTGTCCCTCAGGAGGGTCCATGTTTACCTGCTCTGGGGAAACTTTGGCAGCAATCCAGCTAGAAGACATCCCCACAAGCTATTTTAAGTGGTTCATTTCTTGGATACTCCATTTGGTTCAAAAATAGCCTCTTGGCAGGGGGCATTTCTCACCTTTGCCTCACTGGCAGCCATATATTCCCTCTCTCCCTGCAACTCCTCCATTCCCTGCTACAAACCTTACATATCCCTTGTTTTTTGAATTCCCCAATCTTTCCCTATAAATATTAAACCTCCCAGCTCAAAAAATCTATCCATAAATTGGGACAGATTTTAACCAAGTTTTCTTTGTTATTTTCAAATTTCATCTATGTAAAAGGCTTCTCAGAGCAAGCTCTCATCGAGGTTAATAATGCCTCTCTAACCTAGCATAGTCCTGTGTAATATTGCTCATTGTTGGGGTTCAATTTGGGGTCTTGTGGAGGCCAATGAATTGTTCTCCTTCCCTGAGTCTGATTGACAAGAGAGACAATTTACTTTTTCTCTTTCTATCAAAAGAGCATGGAACAAATTTTCAATATCAATCCCTCCAGGATCCTATGTGTGAAAAATGCTCCTT
Source organism: Monodelphis domestica (assembly GCF_027887165.1). Classification (NCBI taxonomy): domain Eukaryota; kingdom Metazoa; phylum Chordata; class Mammalia; order Didelphimorphia; family Didelphidae; genus Monodelphis; species Monodelphis domestica. The sequence continues at coordinate 327,863,265 of NC_077229.1, read as the reverse complement.
AGCATTTTAATAATTACAATTGGTTCATCCTCAAAAGAAAGGATATTTTTATTTAATCTTTCAATATCTTGGGGAGTGAATGGTGTATTGTGTAATTAGGATTTTCTCCTCAAGAACTCTCTCTCGCAGCATGCCACTTTCATTCTCACATTAGGTCCCTATGTTTTAGAGATAAAGTTTTGTGTGTCCCTGTCCTCACTCTATTTTCCCATGAAAGTGGCTGGAAAAGTTTGCTTTACTCAGGTTTTTACTTTTATTCTTGTATTTTTTCTACTTTAATTGATAATTAATAAAATTTACTTGGAATTATTGTATATTAATTTAAATCTTATATTGTGATGCCTTAGAGAAATCACATCTCTACTCTTATAAAGGTGGGTATCTTTTAAGGGGAATAGGCCTGTAACTGAATTAATTTTGGCCTCTGCCTCTTGTTTTGTTTTTTTTTATTTGAGTTGCCATAGAACAGGTATTGGATGTAGGCAGGGAAATAGGTCGAGTAGGAGGAGTTTGGGTAGATTTAGAGATAGTTAGAACAGGAGGAGGAGTTGAGGTGGTTTGAGTATGAGCAGAAATGTGCAGAGCAGGACTGGACAGATTGAGTTGGTTCTAATTCTGAGGGAATTTTGAGAGACAAATCTCTCTTCTTACTCTGGGGGATTTTTCAAGCCTTTTTCAGTGATTTTTATGTAAGCCTTGACATTCCCCCAAACTTTCCTGCATCTTCTTCTCAATGTCATTTGAGATATTTTCTAATTTTTCTTTAAGGTGAGTTTTTAGTTCAGCTTTGAGTTGAAACAAACTATTATTCTGTTTCTTCCTGAGAAGGAATAGACAGAATGCCAAGACTCCTAACACTATAAGTATGATTAGGAACAGTGCTATAAAAAGCCACTATGTAATATTCTGTTGGAAAATAAGCCATTTTAGATAGACAAGAAACAGCATCACAACTTGAATTAGACTACTCATAATCATAGTTCATATAATTGTTAATTTTGTTTATAGGTCTATTTTCTATTAGTAGATGGCAATATTTAACATAAAGGATTAACAGCTATAACAGAATTAACTGCTAGGAACTTGACTTAGGGATAGTTTTAGTAAAAAGTAAGGAAAATAATCAGAAGGTTGTGGGTTTGAGGTCCCTTCATGGTCACTGATTAAATTTAAAGTTTAAAAGAGGGTTTTGACAAAATAAGAGAGCAGTTCTCAATAATATATTTTTAATGAGAATATAGTAGAGTTTTAAATTAATATTATCTCTTTAAGTCAGAGAAAAGAAAACTTTTAGCAATTTTTAACAATTAATAATTTAGTTTACTACCTAAAAATGCCTATATCTACCTATAACTTCCTATAGTTGCCATTAGAGAAAGTCCAGCTGATCACCCTTCAATTCAGCTCACAAGAAATAATATATATATATATATATATATATATATATATATATATATATATATATATACACCTATTTCCCAACCACCAACTAATCACTAACCCACACTACCAGCAACCAACCCCTAATGACCAACTCATGCCCAGCAGACCACTTCCCTGCAACTGCCAGCCCTAATTGTAAGCAACTGACAGACCATAACTGTCAGCATCTCACCCGCTGTCAGCAACTGACAGCAACCAATAGCCTTGATCAACTGGCACTGGCCCAGAAGGGGCCTCCCCATTTCCTACTACCTGTCACTTTAGGCTGGTTAATCCCCACAGATCTCTATGGTAAGAGGACCTCCAGGTCCCCTGTTAAATTAAAAAAGGAATAAATAATTCTTTTATACATATCACTGAGTGCATATATCAACAAGTGAGAGAGAGAGAATAGATTAGTGAATTGGGCATGCAAATTAAAAAACTAGAAAGAGAACAAATTTAAAATCCCCAGATAAAAACTAAATTGGAAATCCTAAAAATCAAAGGAGAAATTAATAAAATTGATATTATTTCAATTGAATTATGAAATTAATAAATAAGACTTGGATCTAGTACATTAAAAAATAAAAAATGTACAGGTTAACCTAATTAAAAAAATAAAGAAGAAAATCAAATTAACAGTAACAAAAGTGAAAAAAAAAAACCAACCTCACCTCTAATGAAGAAGAAATTTAAGTAATTATTAAGAACTATTTTGCCCAAGTAAATGGAAATAATTATGACAATCTGGGTAAAATGGGTAAATATTTGCAAAAATGCAAACTGCCTATATTAACAAAAGAAGAAATAGAATACTTAAACAATCTCATCTCAAAAAAAGAAATTGAACAAGCCACCAAAGAACTCCATAAGAAAAAATCCCCAGGACCAGATGGATTCACAAGTGAATTCTATCAAATATTTAAAGAACTAACCCCAATAATATACAAACTTTTTGACAAAATGAACAAATAAGGAATTTTATCAAATTCTTTTTATGACAAAATATTGTACTGATTCTGAAGCCAGGCAGACCAAAAACAGAGAAAGAAAACTATAGAACAATCTCCTTAATGAACATAGATGAAAAAAAAACAAACTTAAAATCTAACAAAAAGAATAGAGCAAATTATAATGAGAATTATCCACTATGACCAGGTGGTATTTATACCAAGAATGCAAGGATGGTTTACTATTAGGAAAGCTATCCACATAATTGACCATATCAATAACTAAAACAACAGAAATTATATGATTATCTCAATAGATGCAGAAAAAGCCTTTGACCAAATACCACACTCATTCCTATTGAAAACATTAGAAAGAATAGGAATGGATGAACCTTTCCTCAAAATAATAAACAGTATTTATCTAAAACCATCAGCAAGCATCATCTGCAATAGGAATAAATTAGAAGCCTTACCAAAAAGATCAGGAGTGAAACAAGGATGACCATTATCACTTCTATTATTTAATACTGTACTAGAAGCATTAGAAGTAGCAATTAGAGAAGAAAAAAAAATTGAAGGTATTAAATTAGGCAATGAGGAAACCAATATGTCACTCTTTGCAGATGATATAATGGTTTGCTTAAAGAATCCTAGAGAATCAACCAAAAAGCTAGTGGAAATAATAGTCAACATAATAGTGGAATAATAGTGGACTAATAATCAACATAAGATTCTTTGGTATAATTAATAGATAGGATCTCTATAATTCCTTTATTGGCATCTCTCTAAAACTTTCATTAAGCCCTTAGAATCTTATCTTCCTGTTGCTCTTGTATATCATCCCTGTCCTTCAAACTGTATTTATTAATGACTGTCTTAAATTGACACAAATATTACTAACGATAGTAACGAGTCATTTATGTTAAGGTGAATTTTCAATTCTGAGAGATATTTGTGAATTGAGTTTGTCTTATAGGTTGACTCTGGGATTGAATGAAATGCACAAGAATTAAATTTCATTGCTATCTGATCATCATTTCTCAAGTTTCATCCCATAAATTGAAATATATCACTATAAGGTTGTCTTTTACATAAGAAGGTTGTTATTTATGTATTAATTTAATCTTCTTCCTGATACTGTGCTAAAACCACTTTTCATTAGGACAGAAGACATCTAATATACTCTATAATGATGCTTCATTTGACTTTGTGAGTATCTTTTAAGGTCAAATCTTGGGTATTCTTTTTTTCAAGAAATTATTCATTTTAGCTCCATAGATAAATTTGTGAATGTCAGGTCTAATGATGTTTTGTTGCTTTGTAATTTTCTTTATAACCTCACATATACAGCATAATTAAACTCTAATATTATGGTAATACTTTAAAAAGTTCTGGAGTTTTGTCAAATTATCATAAATCTGAAGCTCTAGTCTAATTCCCTCACCATGAAGTTGAGAAAAATAGAGACTAGTAGCAGAAAAAAGTAAGTTGTCTAAGGTGATAGACAGCATCTATTCTGTACTGTTGGTCACCATTCGTTACAAATATATCACTTTCCTGAGGATGAGAATGGCCATTACCAACTAACTGATATTTGTCCAAGCATTTCTATTTCTCAATTATGAATGGAGAAAGTAAGACTTAAAGATTCCAACTGACAGTTGCATGAAATTGTATTATTTCCACCCTATTTTTCTACAATGTTATGGTATCATATCAACCAATTTCTTCATTAATTAACATAAGTTTATATAAAACAATCAGATTGTTTTACTAAATGCATGTTTTATAATTATGCTAGTTAGTTAGACAATGAATTTGAACATTTTGATTGATGAAGAGAGCCAAAAAATCAGGACTAATTATGACAATTAATACTGTGTTTCACAAATATAAAGCAATTTCCATGAGAAGGCCCAAACTCTACAGATGTAGCTTCAGTCAGCAAATAGTTGATTTCTATATAAAGTAGAAACAAGGAAACCATTTTAAATGGCAAGTTAGTTTTCTAACTCTCATGAAAGAGGATAATAGAAGATTCTGAGCATAAAATGCTACAAAATAGGCAAAATAGTTTATAAAATATTTGATGTTCCTAATTGTATAAATGGAGATTTTGAACCTGTGACTTCATTCTCCAGAAGTCCTTAGTATTTCCCAAAATTCCCTAAAATCTCTCCTGCATCTCTATATTGGTGAGATCAACGTAATTGGTATTTAACTGGCAGTAACTCCTCCTATGAGCTCTTTGGTTTGCAGCCAGTGATGATGGTGGTAAGGTGGGCATTTTAAAATGACTAATCAGCCATGGGCCTGTGGTTTTTATTTTGTATCCTCTTTATTCCTTGATTTCTAGTGATCATTTAATAAACCTCCTAAAATATAATATTTTCATTATTTGAGATTTAATTTAAAATTTTATATTTGGTGATCAGAAGAGAAGAGAAAAACTCTAAATTTTTTTTAAGATAGCCTAGATAATTTTTTAAAGCTATGTTTCTCCTGCCAAGGCTTTTTGCCCACCACATTCACCCACCCTCACAAAGTCCGAAAGAAATCAGTCTCTTCTCTTGCCCATCTGCTTGAGCCCATGTTCCTTAGTTCCTTGTTGCTGACTCTGGCATTGGTGATACTGCTTCCTTCAGCCCCCGACCCAGATAGCTCATCCAGACCCAGGTCCTAGGCTGCTGGTAGCTGCCACTGTGTCTTCAGAATCACAAACCAACTGATAAAAATTGGGGTGTTCTTTTCTTTTCTTAGGCAATAATTAACCTCCATGTGGCAGGGAACCTTGGGGAAGAGGGGACTGGGAGAAGGAAGTTACTCTTCTGAGGAAGAAGTTGATTACAAGGATAAACTACTCTATGAAAGAGCAATGCTTTGCCTATTTCAAACAGCTTCTATCATTCATGAGTACACTGATCCTTTCACTTACCTTTCCTGAGTTTCAGGGGAGAATCAACCCTTTGCCATTCTGGCTGGCACAGTCTCTAAATTCATTCAATTTAGGATTCCTTCACACTATCCTCAATGAGGAGTTCTGCCTCACTATGGGACATCCCACAGCACTGACAATAGGGATCTAAATGGATAGAAAAAGGAACTTTAAAGAGACTGGAGATTAAAATGTTAAGCCTTTTCAGGCTTCTGTTTTTAAAAATGAAAGTCTCTGTATCTTATTGTATTTTGCTGATTGTTTTGTTTAAGATTTAATTTTGTGGTTTTAAGTTCATGTATTAATGTATTCAATATTATTCTGTTACACTGAACCATTTTAATGTACTGAGTTTTAACTACTGTTATATTCTGTTACATTTTCCCTATAACTATACTGAACAAATATCATTGAAAAAGCCCATGAAAAGCTTTTTTCCCCTATTTTAACTTTGTAAATTGTCATATAGAGGATGAATGGACTTCATCAAAAACTGGTTACTATTGTATAATAATCTTTGGAAAATTTAATGAGATAAATATCTCAAATTGATTTTAAGGGGTTTTTAGACATGATTTTAAGATTTTTTTTCAAAAACACTGATCATTTTGCCTGCCTCTAACAGGAGGTAGTAGCTGAAGTGAAGTATAATTAAAATCCCCACCTCAAGCATTTGTCAAAATGTGAATGGATGAGACATCACAGTCTCATATATAATTTAAAATTTTTCACAATTAAGGAAGACTCTGTTTGGAACATTAAAATGATGATATTTATAGAGGGAAAACAATGTAGAAAAATGGAAAGTATATGTTAAAAGTTCTACAACAAAAAAAAGCTTCTACATTAAAAACAACGGGGGGAAACATTTTAATATCTTGGACTCTAGTGAGGAGTGGATGGATGATAAGGAAATCAAAAGGACACTAAAGAAATAGATGTGAAAATTAGTTGTATTAGACCAAATATATGGAGAGGTTGTTCATGTTAGAATATCAAAATTTTGAAGATATTAAACAATCTAAAGTTATATGAAGGAGGGGGAAATGCTAAATATTTAGAAGTGGAAATAACAAAAAATTTTGTATATTTTTATATCTGCAAAATAGTTAAGGGAATAATTTTAACCATTAGGGAACATTAAGTAAAAATATGGTGGGGGTAAATGGACTTGGAGTCATACAAAATTTCAGTTATAATTATCAACATGGTAATCCACACTGATGTAGTGTGCATCCTGAATTGAAGAGTGTAGAAGGGAAACTAGACTAACAGTTGGTGGGGGAAGGGGCAACTGGGAGTAGCAGTTGGGTCTTGTGACTAGCACTTCCTTCCTGCTGGTGTGGACTTGCTTCCTGGTGTTGCAGGAGACAAGAGTTTGTTCAGCCCAGTCTGGTGTGGTGTGTTGATTCTTGGTTCAGCCCGAAGATTCAGGCCCAATTACTTCTGAAAGTTAGAACTGTTCTTGTTTGCTTTCTGTATACTGCTAAGATTCTGAATTAGACTAAGCAGGACTGATATAGAGTAGAAGGGAGTGGGAGAACCCTCCGCCAGCCTCAGGGCCTGGCCTCAATGCTGACGCTAAGGAAAAAACTCCAATCCCAACTGGTTATTAAACTTTACATTATTTGAATTCACAGTCAGCTAGGTGGACTATCTTTTCTGGTCATAGAGGGAGCTGAACTTCAGTTCAGTCATTCCAGGACAAACAGTTCTTATCGGACACCTGCTACTTCCTCTCTGCAGGGGGCATCTCTCTCCTTTGCTTCACCAAGCAATATTCACTCTCTCCCCTTAAGCTCCTCCATATCCCATACAAACCTCAAGTTATCCCCAGTTTTCCAATCCTCCATTTCCTTTCCCAATAAATATTACAAGAGCTACAATTTAAGGGAAAGTGAGAAATCTATAAAGGAAACATTAAAAACAAGTTCTGTGAGGAATACAGATAGAGTTTCAATTATTTGGAGAACAATTGATATAAATCTTATGTTTTTATATTCATTTACTGGGTGATCCTAGGTCAGCAACATTAGTCAACCGATGAATCACCAATAATTTATTAAATGTTTCCTCTACTCCAGGCACTCTGCTAAATATGTAACCTTCATGTGCTTCTAACCACCTTCTGGATGAACCAACACAGTCATAGAGAGGTTGTTGTCTGCATTGTAAAAGGAAGATTCCACCCTTGGAGTTCAATTAATCTCAATTGTTTTGAATCTTTACAGATGATCGCCTTATGTAAAAGTCTTTAATCTATGTTCTGCAGGCTTTGTGGCAGTTTGAAAAGGATTCCAAAATGTTTTTCACAGAGGCAGCATCATCAAGATTAATATAAGGTTTACTCACATGCCTGTCTAGAAAGGGACAACATTAATTTATTGTATGCCATTCCGTATATTTTCAAATGAATAATACTCAGAAATGTCTATATTGTTTGACTTGGTAATGTCATTGCTATACGTGTACTCCAAGTAAACCAAATGCAGAATAAAATATGTGTGTGTGTGTTTTCATAGAATCATTCTCTGTGGAAATAAAGAACTAGAAACTAAGTAGATGTACATCATTTGATGAATGATTAAAGAAATGAAAGTTCATGAATATAACTGAGTGTTATTGTGTCATAATAAATGATGAATGGAAATGGGAAAGATTCAGAGAAGTGTAGGAAAATATATGCAGTCTTATATAGACTGAAGTAAACAGAACCAAGAAAAAACAATACAATGAATACAATAGAAACATAAAGAAAGAATAGAGCTTAAAAATTAAAAGATTTGTAAATATACTGGCCAAGAAACTTGACCCAGAAGAAGAGTTGAGAAAATATAACTTTCAGGTAATTACCTGATATTGTTCCATCCAGCCTTAAACTTATATTGATCAATTTTTAAAAGAAAAACGAATGGCTTCCAAGTTTGTGTTCTACCACAAAATGTTTTATGAATCACCATAGGCATAATATTTCAAGTTATATGGCTCCACTAAAAAAACACATTAAGTAATTTTTTCTGATAATATCTTCCTCCAATGGAACAATATCATTTGGACTTAATCAAATTATTGTGAGCTTGAATCCAGCAATCATCTCTAAAAAATAGATGAAGAAACATTATTTACAAATACCTTGAGATTTTGCAGGAAAGATATATAAAGAATAAAGCTCTTAAGTAAATACTGTGACTATGTTTGTCAAGAAAATTACTGGTATCTTTAAATCAAGGATCAATGGGAAGAGACTTTTCAAAGCAATTAACATTTTCACAATATAATTTTAACATATGCTTTTTGAATAGAGAATGAATAACATATTTAAGAAATTTTATAACAAGAATATATATAAAACATAGAGCCAGTAACTCTAAGGTAAATATAGAAAGTTTGATGTTTCTTCATCAAAGAGGAGGAAGATTGTAAAATGTTTTTCAAAGCCCATGCTAAATAGCCTAAAAACAAAGAAATATGTCCTGAACAATATATATCATTTCCCTGGTCCAAAGTAAAGACTAATTTACATGTACACATGCCCATGACTTGTGACTTATGCCTGAGAACTATTTAACTATGGATGCAGCTTACATCTAAAATCTAAATATATAATAAAAAGGAGCAATATATATATATATATTAACTCAGTCAAGAATATAGCCACAAAAGGAGTAAAAAAAAAGCTGTTTTATGTTTTGTATATAGAAACAGAAAAATTTATGATGACAATTGAGTAACAAGCCATCACCATCAGAAATTTTAGAAAATTGAAAAGAGAGAACATATTAACAAAATGTCAGAAAATGTTAATTGAAAATTTTATTTATATGTAATCTTGAAAAAACAAAAAAATAATAATAAATGTATGAATTATTGTCAAGGAATCCAGATTCATTGTTCAATGAATGTACATTATAAAAGGAAATTATCTAAATATATATAATTATTTTAATAGATACTATCATGCCAAATATTCATAATCCTGGATTATTGAGTAATTAACAGCTTTCAAAATATAGAGAATTTATGTAATAACTCAAAACTATGTAGGACCATAAGGAGACAAAATGTCAGCCTCATTGCCTTTTCTGCTACAGAAGTTTCCTTGAAAATGCTTCCCTATGGGCCTACATAAAATGAGCTATTATATCCCAATATATGTTTATGAAAAAAAACACAAGTATCTCATCCACTAGTATAATAATTTGGGGAACATTAAAAATAATGAATAATAGTAGGATAGAAAATTTTCAAAAACTATTTCTAACTGTTCACTTAATTTAAAAATGCTAAGAAGACTGACATAATATTAAGAATATTTACCTTGCCTTTGCAAGCCATGAAACTTCATGAAATGCTTCAATACAAAGAATATATTACTATGTAATATCAAAATTAGTCTTACTAATAAGAACTTACTAATAAGTTCACTTATGCATATTTTATTGTCATGCAGATTACTCACAAGTTGTAAAAATACTTCTCTAATCATGATTAATAAACATAATTTTAATTTAATTTAAACATAACTTATTAAAAAACTTTAATATGAGTCAAACATTAAATAAAATAAAAATTATTATAGCATCTTATGCTTAACATATGCTTCATTAAGACATGGCTTTACATTCTGGAGTTGCTACTTTGTCTACCTATTCATTTATATCATTTTTCAGTCTCAATGGCTTTATTATTCCTTAAAATTTTAATATTGCTGAATACATTTAATATGAAGAGATAATTTATTGGATATAGAACTGCATATAGAATGATAATACTAGAATTTTTTAAAGTTGTCATTATACAGAGAGTCATTTCTGCTCCTATGCCGTTTTTATAGAAGCTAAAATTGCTGTGATACTCAATTTGTATTATAATTCTGAACTGTAGGAAATGCTTGAACTTGTGAAGAGATCTGACACAACTGAAGTTTATGCTATTCCATTTTGAATCTTGTTCCTGTTCCATAACTTTAAGAACACATATATGTTTGGCTTGTGAAATTGGGGGAGGGGGATAAGGAATGCCATAAGAGAATCAGCAGTATAACATGGTCTCTTGGTCATTAGTAATCATATCCTTTAACTCCTGGTCTGAGATCCATACCAATTCTACGGGAAGGAAAATATATAAATGAGTTAAATATTCTGAATATACTGTGCAGTGTGACATCAGTGCCCAAATGCGAGAGAAGGCAATGAAATCAAGACAAAGAAAAATGACCAAAAATTTCCTTTTTTTTTACTTTCCCTAATCACCAGATACAATTTGGTAGATCGCATCAACAATTTCTCTTCCCAAAAAATATTCCTCTTTTTCTTCATTATAATTTCTCTTATATTTCTCTTTCTGTAATTCTACTCTGAAAACAAAATTAAAGTAAAATTTGGCATATGACTAATTTTTGAACAATAACATTTATTTTATTTTTGTTAAGAACTGTTTACTGCCTTTGAAGGAAATGTATTTTTTAGGTTGGGGTTGTATTATTATCCCAAGTGTGAATCTGAGTAAGTGTATTGTACTCCAAATTAAAAAAAAAAGTTTATAATGAAAGCAGAATCCATTTTCTCAAATTAACTCTACATGAGGTCCATGTATAACTATATCTATATATCTCTATCATTTCTGACTATATATATTATTTTGTCTCTGTACCTATATCTATCTATCATCTGTCCATCTATCTGGACAGTAAATAGATATATAACTCCACTGGGAACTTCTGGGGAGGGAACTACCAGTGCAGGTTAGGACCTTCTCTAAGACCTAAAGTCCTAGTTGCCTAGAAAACCTAGAGGTAAAGTTACTTGAACATAGTCACAGAACCAGAAATATGTTTCAGAAGTAGAACTTGAACTCATCTCCACCAGACTTCAAGGCTATATATTTATTAACTCTGTCAAATTGCCTTTTGGTTGTTAAATTAGTTTTAATTGAAGTCGCATAAAAGAGGTGATTTCCATCACTGGAAGTGTTCAATTGAACGATTGATCTCCCTGGAGATATGCCATATTGAATTCCATTCAATTAAGAAAACATGTATTAAGGACATAATTTATGCAAAGGCATTGTATTAGCTAGGAGGGAAATGGAAGGAGGAAAAATACAATCTCAGCCTTTAATATCTACCTAGAATTCATATATAGTACTTACATGACTACTGCATGTATTACCTACTACTTAAGTACTCCAAAGAGTTTTACAAATATTATTGTCTCATGTTATCCTCATGGCAACCCTGGGAATAGGCACTATTATTACAGTCATTTTGAAAATAGGAAAAGTGAGACAGACAGAAGTTAAATGAGTTTATAAGGATCACATTATTGCATATTTGAGGTCACATTTGAACTCAAATCTCCCATCTCCCTAATTTCTGGACCAACACTTTCTCTACTATAGTACCTAGTTATCTTAAAAGACAAAAACAATAAAAGTAAAAATCCAAAGCAGTCCTTATCAGAGAAATAAGACATATGAAAATAACTATAAGTGCATCAGCCACTAAAAGCAAAATAGAATGAAAGGGAACTATGTCACTTCTATCAAAGGGGATGAGAAAGTAGGGCAGTTTAAGAGAGGGCTTCATGGATTATGAAGCACGAAAGCCGGACATTGAAACAATGTATCAAATAGTAAGGATAGGGAGAGACCCTCTGATTTCATTGCTATGAGGAGTTTCTAGGAAAGAAACTATCTCTACCAATGCAGAGCAGCACCTTCTTCAGAATTATAATCTTTTTGAGAGTTGCCTCCATCTCAAAGAGGTAAATTGGCTTGACTCAGGTCACTCAGCCTTTAGGTCAGAAGGAAGACTTGACTTAGATTGTCCATGATCTAAGGACAGCACTCTACTATGCCACTCTGTATCTCCAAATTTTATTGACATTGCTTTACAATCTTATGGCACTTGGAATTCACAGGGAGCATATTTCACAAAGGATATAGGGCATGCTTCAGAAAATAGGGTTAATAGCTGAGAGAGGTGTGGTCTGGAGTGTGATCATAAGTGTATAATCTTCATTATTGACATTTTCCATCATTTTCTTAAGTCTAGAATATCATCAGAACAATAAGTCAAACCCTGATATAGAAATTTTATTGATTTTAAGATGTAAATGTTACACTGGGTTTAACAATCTACTCTATCTCTGGTTCCTGCATTCCTGTGTATGATCCTCAGAGAATGAAAATCATGTCTGTTAAGAGCAATTTACTATGGAAAAACTGATCAATGTCATTGTTTAACTAATTAAATTCATTAAACTAATTCTAGAGGATGCTCAAATACTATACATGAATCCCTGTCTATAAAAGTATAACACAATGATTTTTGACATTTGAGTTAATCAATAGAAAACACTCTATATGGTACATAACAGGGTATAGTATCCTAAGATGGCTGTGAATGTATAAAAGAATTGTGACACCTGTGCCTGTTCTATCCATACTTCTACTTATCATTTTACTTACCTAGAAAGCATAATATCAGGGATACTTTGAAGCTACTATATATAGAATTCATGACTCTCAAAGCAGAAAGGTAGCATACACCTAATCTACAAAACCAGAAGCCCAAGCTGAAAGTTTCTACATTAATAGTAATATTGGAAGAAAACATTCTCGGTATGGTTTCCCTTGCCAAAATCTATTCTTTTTAAAAATCTTTCTTTTTATTAATATAATTTGTTTATAAGTGTCTCTTCACCTCCCTGTCTTCCATGCATCATAGAAGGCATCATCCAGAAGATAGATATGTATATTTAGATTATGTCTTTCATGTTTCCATTTTTCAGTTCATTCTCTGGATGTGACATTCGCAATTTATCCTTCAGGTATTAAATTTGTAGCTGTATATAATGCTGTCTTGGTTGTATCCCTTTTGCTTTTTGTTATCCCACGAGTTCATTCCAATTTAAAAAATTAGCCTGCTCATCATTACTTATGGTGTATGTCTATTTTTATAAATTCCAGGGTTTTTAGAGTAAAATGCTAAAGGAGAATTAATTTGACAAGAATGAAAAAGTTCAAAAAATACATCTAGTGTTTTCAAGTAATATCATAGCAAGAACCTTTTAGTTATATCCTAAAGAAACATGCTGGCAATGCTGAATCTAGAGCAGAAGATATAAGAGCGAAGAATGCACTCTCTTTTCTGTGTTTAAGATGACACCAGGAGAAATGTCACTGCATATACTCTATTCATGCTGATGGGCAGACATGGAAAACATCTATATGATGAACTGTGCTTTAGTATTTCAGGGGATGGAAGAGATATGATGATTCTCAACCATAACTATATTTAATTGATAGATTAAATTTATCTATAATCTCAGATCAGAACACAAAGAACAATAACCAATCATTTAAGTTCATTGTTAGTAACTCTAGTCAAATAAACAAGTCCTATTCAGAAACCTTAGTAGCCTGAGAAAATATATGATAGCAAAATGGGGAGAGTTATTATTACCTAATGATGTAAATGCTGAGTCATACCAGGGTATAAAATGACCAGGAAGATGGATAAAACATGTATTATATTCATCTATTATCAATAAGTAAGATATTTTCATATCCTGACAAAAAAGGAAAATAGAAACAAAAGAATCAAGTAATTGAACTCCTAATTTGTATTTAAAAAATGAAAAAAAAATAGAACATTTCAAATTTTCAGAATGTGCATATCTTAGAAATAAATCTACTATGTTGGATAGTGGATTCAGAACTGAAACAAATTCTAGGCATTGATGAACTGAATTAGGAAATAATGTAATTTCTTATAATTGAGTTGAAGGAATCAACTACTGGCACAAGTATGGGGCAAGAGTAGCTAAGGAATAATTTACATGAAAAATGATCTTGAGGATCTGGGAGAGTATAAGTTCAATATGAGTCTGAAGTGTGATGTGGCAGGCAAAAATGCAATGTGGGGCTTCATAATAGATAATATTTTTTCTTTATTCTACTAATACCTCATCTGGAATATTGGGTTAATTTCTAAATATATTAAAATGTGTACTAGCTAGAGTGGGTATATAGGCAATGTGGGGCTTTATAATGTGAACATTACAATAGATAATATTTTTTTTCTTTATTCTACTCATATTATACCTCCTCTGTAATATTGGGTTAATTTCTAGATATATTAAAATGTGTACTAGCTAGAGTAAGTATATAGGAGGAAATTAAAAAATTAAATAAGAGTTGGTAGATCTAGATAAGTTAGAAGATTCAGAATGAAAATCATTTTGTTTTAGCCCAATATACTAATTTATTTGGAATATAAGAATTTATTTTGAAATCACAAAGAAAGAAATTACTGCTTGACATAAGGAAAATATCCTAAGAGTTCTACCCAACATTATACATGTCTTGGGGGTTAGTAGGCTCGTCCTTAAATGCAGATCCTCTTGTAGAGACTAGATGACTGTTCATCATCATCATCATCATCATCATCATCATTGCTAGTACTACTGTAGCACCCTCTACATGCCAAACACTGTGCTTTAGGATTACTTTATAACCCTCTTTTTTGGGGGGAGGGGGTCCTCACAACAACTCTGAGAAGTAGCTGCTGGTATTTTCCTAATTTTATAGTTGAAGAAGGGAAAAAATGGTTAAGTGATTTGCCCCAGGTCATACAGTTATTATGAGTCTCCCTCCAGGTCCAGTGTTCTACATATTGCTCCCCCAAGCCAGCATTGATTTATTACTTGCTTCATTCAACAATTACTTTTTAAGTGTTTATTAAATACCAGACATTGTATGAAGTATTGGTAATGAGAAAAAAATTTAAAATAAATATATATATATATATACAAGATATATAGAGTATGCAGAAGGTAATCTCACATGGAAAGCACTTAGAAGAGGTGATGGGTGCAGGAACAAATAGGGAAGAACTTTATAGAGACAGTTTTGAGCTCTGTGCTAACAGAAGTCTGGGAAGCTTTGGAAAGGAGGTAAAGGGTCAGACAACACCAGGTCTAGTCATTGCAGAGGCTCAAAGCTGGGAGATGAAGTCAAGTTTGAGGAAAAGCAAGTAGGACAATATATAGCTGGATTATAGAGTAAGTGGGGGAGGGTAAAAGATAAGAAAAATGGAAGAGAAAAAAGGATAGAGGGGCAGTTAGATGGCTCAGTGGGCTGAGAGGCAGGCCTAGAGATGGGAGGTCCTAGGTTCAAATTTGACCTCAGACACTTCCTGACTGTGTGACCCTGGGCAAGTCACTTAACCCCCACTGCCTAGGCCTTACTGTTCTTCTGCCTTGGAACCGTGGATTCTAGGAGACAAGATAAAAGTTTTAAAAGAGAATGAAGAACAATCTGCAGGGATCTAAAAAATACTACCCACAAGCAGAGGATAAACTGTGGGAGTAAAAACACCGATGAAAAGCAACTGCTTGACTACAGGGTTGGAGGGGATAAGACTGAGGAGTGACTAAATGAACACTATAATGCAAATTCCAACAACAGGGAAATGGGTTCGAGTCAAGAACACATGTGATAACCAGTGGAATCATGCATCGGCTATGGGAGAGGGAAAGGTGGTGGGGGGAAAGGAGGAAAAGAAAATGATCTTTGTTTCCAGTGAATAATGTATGAAAACGACCAAATAAAATAATGTTTAAAAATTAAAAAAAAGAGAGAGAGAGAGAATGAAGGACAAGGATGTGAGGAACTTTAAATGCCTAGCTGACAACTTCATATTTCATCTGGTAGTAATAGGGAGCCACAAGAATTTACTGAATAAGGGGCAGGGAAAAATGGTCAGACTTGGACTTTAGAAAAATCACTCTGGCAGAGAAGTGCAAGATGAATTGCAGTTTGGAGAAACCCAAGGCAGAGACACCAATTAGAAAACTAGTATAATGGTCTAGGGGAGAGGTGATGAAAGCCAAAAATGCCTGGGGGCCAAAAGAGAGGAGAGAGAGCCTGGGACAAGTGGGAGAAATGCTGTTTAGATAGAAAGGACAATAGAGTAGATTAGATACATGAGGAGAGTAGGAAGAGTTGAGAGTGGTTTTGAGAGTGCAAACCTGGGTAACTGCTGGTGTCCTTGACAATAATAGGAAACTTTGAAAGAAGGAGTTTTTTTAGACTAAGTTGTTTTGCTTTGGACATGTTAAGTTTGAGAGGTCTGTAAGACATCCAGTATAGGACAACTAAAGCAAAAGGCAGGTGGTGATGTGACACTTTAGATTAGTAGAGAAGTTAGAGCTAGATATACAGGTCTGAGAATTATCTACATAAAAGTAATAATTGAACCCATGGGACCTGATGAGAAAATATAAAGGAAGAAGAGAAGAGGTCCTGGGGCAGAACCTTGGGGGATGCCTATGATTAGTGTGTATAATTTGTTTAAAGCTCCAGCAGAAAGATGACTGAGAAGTAACTGTTAGACAAATAAGAGGAGAACCAGGAGAAAAGAGTCACAGAAAACCTAGAGAGGGGAGACTATTCAGGAGCTGATGGTCATAAACAATATCAAAGACTCATCAGGGATAAATCTGAGAGAATTCTTGATCAGTTACAGTTTGGGAGAATAGATATCTGACATCTGAGTCATTTAACCTTTTAGGGTCTCCATTTCTCATCTGAAAAATTAGGTACTTGGATTAAATGATTTCTCATTTCCATAAACTTACGAGTTAAAACTCTCAGATTCTATGAACATCTAACTTCTAACAGGACAAGTGATTTACACATTTAAGAGCTCAAATAGGTTCCTTTCCTGTTATTCAAAGCTGAAGCTATTCTTCAGCAGTGTAGCATTTCCCAACTAGGTGTTATACAACCATGCAATTATTCATCTACGTCTAACAATGTGGCAATTCCCTTACTTATTTTTCCAATTACCTTTAAATGAAAGAAGCAGGAAAAAATGGCCTTTTTCCTATGCTTTGCTTCCCCATCCCACCTCCTGCCTCCTACTTCCCCCCACCCCATGTTTTAGTTCTTAAAGAGAAAGCTGTACCACACAAAGGGACTGCTGAAAGAAAAGAAACTAGAAAAGGAGGGAAAAGAAAGGAGATTGAATTCCTTTCTCACTGAGGAGGCTTCATTTGTTTAGTACGACTGATACAATCTCAGTATACCAATGAGTCTGCCATGAATATGTTAAGAAGATGATGAGGCTGGCAAAGAGTTGCATTATCATCTTGGGGATTGCAGGCACACTACTGGGAGTTATCTAATTAAAAGTCCTGTGGAAAATGAAGCTCCCTTGCTTACAGTTCTGATTCTTCCATCTGAAATCGTCTGCTCAGCAATGTGCGTTTTTTGATTACAACCTACTGAAGTCAGTTACAAGACACTTCAGCAGTAGGTCCTCTTGGAGTGGTACCAGCTGTGAAGAATTCTACATTGTACCAAGATACACATCTGGTGTAGATGTCAGCCTGTTTCACTTCATTCTCAGCACCAGCACTCAGAGGAGCCAAGATGTTACTCCTCCACAATTACTAATGAGGGCTGATCCACCCCTAGGGGTTTGTCAAGTTGCAGAGACCTATATGCTATGGCCCAAATATCAGACTTATAAATACCTTAGGTACTCCAAGTACTTTACCAACATTTAATCCACAATTAGACAGAGTTAATTGTACGTCACCCCATGAAACTGGTGGGTACTATAATAGCTATTGCTGAACCAAAGCACTTGAGATAAAAAGAAGGAAAACAAGTGAGGGAGGTCTCCAGAACAAGGCAGTAGGAGATCTGCTGGGATTAGTCCTAAGAATTTCTGACTCCTTATTCTAACTTCCACTTGCTGGTCAATGTCACCATACAGCGGCTGTTTAATATTATGTTGTTAATTAGAGCCTCTGGGGATGCTTGGAATGTATATAGTCCAATCTTCTTCTAAGATCATTAACATGAATTTTTAAAAAGGACTATTTTCATTGTACTTCCTCTGTTCAGAAAGTACTGGTTGCTCTTCAGATAATTTCATTTGCTGGACTTATTCTTGGGCCCATTGGAATAACTAAAGCACAAGTTTGTTTGTGCATGTGTGTGTGTTAGGGATTAGAGGAGGAGGGGAACTTATTTAGCAAAGCAACCCCACTCCCTTCCCTTGAGGTGAAAGAAAGCCTATTTATGATATATTTGTACTAAAACTTTTCCTGAATTGTTTCCGCATGTAGAATTCTTTTCAAGTCCCTTCATGATAATCCTGTTAAAACAGCAAATTCAAAAGCCATCTGGAGAGGGTTTTTTTTTTTTTTCTGTGGTGAGCATTTTAGAGAGCAGAATTTGCATATATAAACAATGACTGACTGAATAAATTCATTTCATTTATTCAGTGTCTGGTATGAAAGGAAAGGACTCCTGCCGCGCCTGCAATTTAAACAGTTTTCTTTCATTATTTAGTGTCCACAATTTCATCCAAATGGCCACATTCGCTTTTAAAAGGCAAGGTTGTACACCAAAATAAATGGAAGAATATGGAGAGCTTGATTCTGCTTACACACTAACAAGTAGAAAGAATATGCTTAAATAAAGGGTAAACATATAGAGCTATCTTTTAATTTGGTTTGGAGAAAAAGGTCCAATCCAGTAGTATCTCTCATGCACAGAGCATCCCCAATGAGGTCAATTTGAATTTGGATGCATAAAAGAGGATAGCGGGACCAAGCTGGAAACATTCAAGTTTACCTCCTGGGAGGATTCCATAGACTGGGCCACTCACTGTCTTTAGAAAAAAGAAAGTAAAAAGAAGAAAAAAAACCCCTCAGTCAGACTCAAATCTCTGCAAAGCAGTTAAGTTGTTCATATTGTCTCCGGATGCACAATGAGAATAAAAATGAAAATGAATTCGGAGCAGCTACCAGGAGGAAATGCACGTGTCTAACAATGCTCTTGTTTTGTCAGCTTCAAGTTCTAGTTTCCACACTCCTGCCAATGCTTAATAGAGGCAAAGGTTATCTCCAAGAAACGTGAGCTCAGTTTTGACCCTTAGAGATTCAGCTGTGCTGTTCAAAGGAGTCAGGGATTAGAGAAGGTACCATACAAGTTCCAATGGTCTCCAACAGAATCTGAATTCATGCTGGCAACAAATGCAGCCAACCGAATTTAAGTCAGAACAATTGGATGAATGTTGGTAGTAGTAAAACAAATAATCTGAACTTTTTTTTTTCCTGATTATCACCTAAATAATACTGGGGGCAGTGACTTCTCAATCAAGTCCTGGGCTGGAATAAAAGACATTTGCTCTTTAGTCGAAGCTTGGGCATGTTCATAATGACTAGGCTCTCAGAATAAATATTATGAAACAGACTTGTTTGAAAAGAAATGAGAGTTGTTGGGGATAAGCCTCCTTCCAAGCTCCATCCCCCTAATTTCTCCATGGCCTCGTGGTCTCTGGGAGCAGCTCAGATCTTGCCACTTTGAGGCCACCTAACAAAGATCATTAAAAGAATTTGTTTCCATGAGGGAATTAGATGGCTTCTTAATAGTTTCTAGCTCAGCAGAAGCTCAAATCTTAGAATGAATTTTGTACATGTGATCAAAATATCTAGAGAAAAGAGGATAAAAAAAAAATCCCTTCCCCCAAACTTTCAGGTAAAACACAGGGATAATATAGGATTAAAATAAAGATGATAAAGATAAACATTCTCCTCACTTTTTTCCCCCTATGTGTATTCTGTGTTCAGATCCATGACACTTTGAATTAATTCCTTCCCCTGGGGGATGGATTACCTTATCTGGTCTGGGCATTTCAGTAGTTGACAATGAACCAATGCATTAATCTGAATATAGAAACTAATTACAGTGAAACCTGCTCACTGTTCTCCCTTACAACATTTCTTCACTCCTAATGTTAATCTTTAAAGGACCCATGTGATTGGGTACAAAGGCAGTGTTTCTCATTTATGACATTTCCCTATTTAAGGAATCTTATTCTTCCGATATGTAAATGAATCCCTTAGAGTAAGTCAAAGAAGTTGAATTCACTCTTTTAGACTGCTGGGGCACCATTTAATAAATTACACTGAGGTAACTAAAATAGTGAAAAAGACTTGAATCAAACATTCTCAAGAGAATCTGCCTTAGAATATTGGGGAGGGGGTGGAGGTGGATTATCCTGCAATCTTAGAATACTGTCCTTACAACTCCTGTGCTTAGCCTGAAATATATTGTTCTAAGATAAACAGCCATTCTAACATGGAATATTAAAGAGTTACTTGCTTCTTGGTATCTAGCATATAAAGTAAATTTTTTTCTTTCATATTCTTCATAATTTTATAATCTTTAATTCCCCTCCAACACCTTGACAGAGAAAAGGACAGATTCTTTATGAACAGAAGATTGGTAAAGTCATATTTTCTATGGCTTCCAATCATCAAACTGTGGTAATTATTCAGTCCCACAGTCAACAGGAGTTTAGTAAGCTCCTGTTCTAAGCTATTTGGTATTTAGATGCTGGAGATACAAAGGCAACAAGAAAACTATCCCTATCTTCAAGAGATTTACATTCACTTGGAGGAGATATTATTTATGTATATATAAAATTGTATAAAACACAGAGATAAATACAAATGGAGGCAATATGGCATAATGGATAAAGTTCTGACCTCAAAACCAGGAAGACCTGGATTCAAGTACTACCTCTGACATCTACTGACCCCAAGGAAATTATTTCCTCTCTCAGTGCTCTAGGGCTTAATTCCTACACAACAAACTATAAATGGCAGTGAAGATACTATCCCGTGTCTGTAGAGCCAGTTTTCTCATCTGAGATTTCCCTTTAGCTATAAAATAACAGGTTTAGTCTCTCTTTTAAACAAAACAGATAAAGGTAATTTGAAGTGGAGAAGGAAATAACAATTTAGGGGATGAGCAAAGACTTCATGTAGAGGTAGCACTTATAGGGTGTCTTAAAGGAAACCAGGGATTCAAAAAAGCCAGAGGTGATATGGCAAAACAGTCTAGGAAAGACTAAACAGGAATAAACAGTGGCATACCTGTGACTATTTCTTGGCCAGGAGCTGTATGTACATCTTTGCCATCCTAGAATTAGGAAAGTTACATTTATCTGATTATGATTATCCTTGTGTCTGTAAAATCTGAATATGATTCCAAAGAACTTTATATTTTCTCAGGGATTTTAGGAAGTTGCCTCCGACTTACCAGAGAAGGCAATCAAGGAAGGAAATTCATAAAAGTTCATATCCCTTCTGTTCTTGGAAATCTGTCAGCCTCAGTTCAAGAAAGAAAAAAAAAAGATAATTGTTTTAATCATTTGAGAGAACAGAAGATTTTTTAGACTATAAAATTTTGACTATGTAATAAAGGCACCTCATACTTTTTTGATACTCCAATACAATATTAATTTTAGGATCTTGGAGTCATACTAGGAGCTGCTGAATTCCCATGGATATATGAGCACACACATCTCTGGACATATTTATTCTTGCTATATTAGAAGCTTGACTTTAAATTATGATCAGAAATACTAAGACAACCTCTCTGACTTTCCAGATTACTAGATATTTTAAATGTTAATTAATTTATAATTCAAATATTTTAAGGTTCTATGATTTCATTAGAAGAGGTATTTATTTATGAACTCCCACTTCCCCATACCTTAATAGGCAGACTTTATGATTTTCTGGGGTCATATAAATCCACTATCTGATAGTACTACTTCTTGTTCAGATTTGGTTAAGTTGATCTTTTGATGACATGAATTGTTAGGTCAATCTGCTAAATTTTTCCACTTAGTAGCAACCTGATAGAACTTGGAGTCTGCTAACTCGTCTGTAATAGCACAGAGTTATCTTAGTACCATGACAAAGACAAAGACTTTCATGAAAAAATTGATAAACTTGGGCTACAGAAATTTGTATTACTCTAGGATTCGAGATCATACTTATCCTGTTTGGCTATGGATGTATGATAGGAAGAATGGATTCATTTTAATAACCAGGTTTTCTAGTTTTTTCAACTAATTAATTTTAACATTTCAGAGACTTGTATTTAATTTTATAATGCTAATGTCAGTGAAAATGATTTTTTCTTAATCATGACAAAAAAGAAAATGATACAATAAAGAGCTTGATGCTGAGGGCAAGTAAGATAATGATCAGAAGATGATCACTGAGAAATCAGGACTATTCAGCTTCTTGGAGTGTTTCAAGCAAAGGTTGGATTATCACTTATTAAGGCAACAAAAAGATTTTTTTTTAAAATGCATGGGTGGGTGGATGGCAACTGACGTGCCTTCCCACTCTGAACTTCTGAGAATTTTCATTTTGGCTCTATTTTTAATCTACCTGGAAAATGATTTATTGTCATTGTTTAAAAGTTTTTTGATACTTTTCATTCTGACACCCCAATTATTTTCTCTTATGTTATGTAGCAAAAGTAAAAAAATAGGTAAGCAACGAAAATTGACATAGCAGCTGTATTTAATAGTGTATTTGATATTCCCCATCTGCGGTTCTTCACCTCTATATTTAGATGTGGCAGTTATATTACATCATTAACTTCAGAGATAATAATATTTGGATTGGAAAAGACAGAAGTAAAATAGCTATATGAAGATTGAAACCCTGGCTGAATAGGGAGATAGTAAGAGAGAAACTATGTAATTTAGAGAATTTAAATTGCCAAGGTCAAAGAAATCATATCCCAACCTACTAGTGGGTGTGCTTGTTAAACCCATTTTAATTTTTTTTTTACAGATCATGGAGAAGAGCATGGGGCTCCATGATTCAGGTGACACAGCAGATGGTCCAAGAATTGGGAAAATCTGAGTTCAAATTTGCCATGATACTTACTAGCTGTGTGACATTGGGAGAATCAAATGAGATGATAATTGTAAAATTCTTAGCACAGAAGAGTGTCATATAATTTGATAATCAACATCATAATGATCATCATTAACAATAATAATTACTATCTCTGCTATGATAATGATGAATCATAATACTTGTTATTATAGCAGCTTCATAAGATAGAAAGGGAGTAAATCTATGTTAATTTCCTAGAAAGGGAACCAATTGAAATCTATGAGGGTATTAAAGTGCAATTCACCAAATGTTTTAGTTTTCACTACATGTCACGAATCAATCATTCTGTTCACATGTACTTATTAGGCATTTACTACCATGATCCAGGAACTGTGACAGGTGCTAGAAATACAAGGATGGTATGTATATGTTTCTGCATAGAACCATGGAATCAGCATTGGAAATGACCTCAAAAGTTATCAGATCTAATCCATTCCTGCATTTATATAGGCAAACTGGTATAGTGAGATGAATCATGAAGAATGAGACAAGACTGAAATGACTGAAGAACAAATGTACATTAGTGCATGTGTAATATATAATATACAGATAATTTGTATATATATGATATGTATATTATACACATTTTGTATACATATTTTCATATTTCAAACCTATCTTGTGATTTCATTTCCAAACTTCATGGGAAGATTTGCACATTTCCCACAACATATAGTCTCAGAGAATGCCTTTAAGTATCAGGAATTTAAGTGATTTGCCCACATAGAGGTCAATTATTTCAAAACCTGGATTTGAACCCAGGTCTTCCTGATTCCTAATCTGCCTCTGTAGCTACTATACTACCATTGCTTCTACTCTCTGGGATATGTATTTAATTAATTTGAAGTTTATATTTCCTACTTTATGAGATGTAAATAAACATTTTTATAAATCAAACAAAAGTTATGCCTATTCCAGCTATCCTAAATTTCACCTTTGAAAAATATGTCTTTTATGGGGAAATAGTGCAGAGTTCAGTTAGAGTCCCAGAGGAAAAATTAAAAGCCAGAGCAATACTTTGTAACTTTTTAAAAGTTTCATTCCCATGAATAGAACTGAAAAAGTTCACAAAACTGTAACAAAGATAGAGTAGGATCCAAACTTCTACACATTTCACTAAATATCAAACCCTTAAGGTTTCTAACTCTCACCTTCAAGCTTCCACATAATGGCCCTCATAATTCATGTCAGCAAGGACTGGTTGAGAATCTTTTCATGGTCCTTCAGTGTCATTCTTCAATTTCCTAGTGTGTTCATGGTTTAGTAAGGGGGAAAATATCCTTCCTGAGATCAAACTGCAGCCAGAAAAACAGTATTAGGAAATTGAGATTTTTTTCACAGAAAATATTTTTTGATATACACAGATGTGTACATACACACATCTGTTTTATATATACATACACACACACACATATATATAACTATGAATCCTCTTAGTTTGCCATTTTCTTAGTTTCTTGGCAATTAAAAAGGAATTAAGGATAAGGATATTTTCTATGGCCTATTGATTATGAAACAAAATTCTGAATAACTATTTTTATATCCTATTTCTTAAAAAGACATATTAATCCTCTACCACTATATACTTAAATAAATACATACATAAATATATATGTATCTATGTATATATTCAATACTGTCATAATATTTCTAAAAATATAAAGAATAATAATCTTTCCTAATGATTTACACTGCTAGCTTTTAGAGATGCCAAATAGTAAATTTTCCTGACATTTTTATTTGCCTTATTAAATTCAAAGCTCATCATTTTCTTAGTTACTTGGAAATTAAAAAGGAATTAAGTATTTTTGATGGTCCTTGGAATATTAATTGATTATTAAACCAAAAATAAATTTCTGAGTAACTATTTTGATTGCCCATTTCTGGAAAGAGGCTTACCTCTTATCTACCACTTTAGGAAATTTTTTCTCGGGCATCTCATCACATTTTCCACCTCCAGAAATATGGGTTTTGGTTTAATACGAAGCACAGTTCACTAATATATCCTATATCAATGCATTGACCTTTTCCCATGACTCCTGGCTCCAGAAAGAACTCAGACTTACAATAAGAGGGTAGATTTGAGAAAGGTTATTTTCCAGATCTCTCTTGCTGCCATTTGGAGGTCAATTGGTTGTAGTAGAGAAAAGGGAAAGGATATTTCTCATCATGCTTAGAGCAATGTATGCTACAATAGGGCAGTGATATTAAGAGAGAATATAGAGAAACAGATAAAAATATGATGAAAGTTATATGGCCTAAAGGTTTGAAAGATTTCTAACTAAGACATCTACTACTCATAGACTGTAGATATGGTTTAACAAGCTAAGAGTTGACCCTGGGAGCCTGATGTTCCAAAGGACTGAGATTGACAGTTGGGCTGGGAATGCTAACCCTGTTAACCTAACAAGATGTTAGATTCTGAAACTCTCAGAAGAGAATGAGTCCTTCTCAGTTTCCTGGGCAGTAACAGGAAACAACAGTTCTCATATTTGAACAACCTTGGTCATTAAGACCCAGTATATATTGTCCCCAATAATGAACCAGATTCTCTCAGGGCCCAAGGAAATTCTTAATAGTAAATTACAACTGTATTTGAGAAATTAAATCAATACTTTCTTTCAGTATTCAAGCTTCTGAAGCCAAAGATAATTTCCTGAAAAGGTTAGTACAACTGCCATCAACATCTATTTCAATATTCAAACACTTTGTTAAAAAAATGTTGATGTCACCATGTTGGTACTTTCACCTATTCATCAACATTTTGATCACATACATGTTCAGTTCCTTTGTATGTAAAAGTAACCTGAATGTTATGTTAAAAAAGGATTTTTGCCACATTATTTAATTTGAGCCTTTCAATGACATTATGGGGTAGACAGCTCAGATATTATTATGCTCATTTTATGGAGGAAGGGAAACTGAGGCTTATAGATATTAAATGACATGCCTAAGACTATGCAACTAATAAGGGGAAGAGCTAGAACTAGAATACAGATTTTTTAACTCCAAGTTTGGTGCTTAACTTTAAGGTATGCAATGGAAAAATAGGCTAAATTTATTTTTTATCATGGTTACATAACTAAAGCAAACATAACAATAGTATGTGACATTCTGGTGAATTTAATATTATTTAGAGGGAAAAAATTCAGGGTTTTCCTGAACTGTACTGTTTTCCTGAACAAATTTTACCAGATAATAATGTAATCCAGTTAATATTTTAGTTGTCTAGACTTGGGTTATAGGCTGCTGACCTATATTATGTCATATTTAATTTAAATGTTTTCTTTTATGTTTCCTATTCTTTTTTATTTCTTAACATATCAATTTCTAAAATATTCCAATGGATATCTAATTCATTGAGTTAGATATTCCTTTGGATGATATACATCACAACTTATTCACTCTCATTCACTTTGCATGCCTCATGTGTGTTCTCTGAAAAATACCCTATGAGATATATTGAGAATCCATAGCTACAACATCTTACTACCACTCCTCATCATGAAATGGAAGTAACCCTTGTTCTTGAAAGTTTTGTTAACAAAATCTAAAAGTCTACCACCATGCCTCTGAATATGGTCCTTGCAAAAGAGTAAGCCTGTTTCTCCTAGATCCTGCTTTAGCAATATATAGAGATATTTAACTGACCACTTAGTGATGAGTTCTTTGGCTATAGTAATTATTCTATAAGATGAAATCTGTTAAATGAGTTGGCTTGGAGAGAGTTGTGGATCAAAAGTAATGTTTACGTTGAAAGGCACAAAGACACTGTGGTTTAATGAAAAGAGCTGTAGAATTATCTGGGTACAAATTCAATTTCTGATAATTTTTAGCTGTGTGACCACAGTCAATTAACAATCACTTTGGAGTTCAGTTTCCTCATTTATAAAAGAGGTTAGTAGTACTGCTTTAACAGAGAATAATTAAAATCATCAGGATCTTGTATATAAGGAGCTTTGCTGACTTAAAAACTATATTAATATTAGGTTGTATGAGAAAACTATTAATTAGTTATAAGGTATATATATATATGGATAAATAATACTGATTTCATTCCTGGTTAAAAATGAATTTTTACCTCATAGTATAATCTGCATTTACATTTCCCTGATTTTCAGTGATTATTATAAGTCAATGACCTAGGGGAAAATTGGCCCTATTGATTTTTAATATTTAACTATATCTTTTAAAGCCCTTTTCCATTTTTTACTAATTTGTTCATCAATGCAACCTTTTTGAAAACTTTTAATTAATTTTAATCTTGAAAAAACTTTGGAGAAATAAGGTAATACATAAATTGCTAAGATTCTTATTTTTACTTCAAGTTTCTTTTTTATTTTTTAATCCTTACCTTCCATCTTAGAATCAATACTATATATTGGTTCCAAGGCAGAAGAGTGGTAAGGGCTAGGCAATGGGGGTCAAGTGACTTGCCCAGGGTCACACAGCTAGGAAGTGTCTGAGGCCACATTTGAACCCAGGACCTCCCATCTCTGGGCCTGACTCTCAATCCATTGAGCCACCCAGCTGCCCTCACTACAAGTTTCTAAACATCATGATGAACTTTATATTTATTGTTCCAATTATTGTAGGAAAAGAAGAATTTTTAAAACCTCTGTTTCCCTATTTCTAAATTTGGAAAATACCAAAAAGGTACTGTTGATTGAAAATGAATCAATTTAAGGAATTGTGTGTGGGATAGTGTTTGTAATTTAGTTATTCTTAAAAATTCCAATAAAATTCATTATAATGGATATTCCATATCAAAAAACAGAAATAGCTCTCAGTCAAATAAATATGAAAAGAAAGAATATTTTGACAGGTACGATGTCAAATATTCTGTTCTCATTTAGTTTTTAAAACATTTTTAAATTTAAATTTTAAAACATTATTGTATCTAATTCCTCT